>NW_021620749.1:2559427-2626182 GCF_004785775.1 Grammomys surdaster
TCTCCTCTCTTCTCCTCTCCTTTCCCTCTCCCTCTCTCTCTCTCTCTTTTGCCTCTCCTCTTTTCTTCTCCCCCCCTCTGTATACCTCTGTCTCTTTCTTTCTGTCAATCCCCCCTCCCAAGAAAAGGAAAACAGAATATATTCATTGGCTTCCACTCTAAAGCTCTCCTCCAGAAATGGAGAATGGCTATCTACTCAGGTGAAAGCAGGAGTTAGTTAACTGTGTGAGTTATGACCTCTGCGGGGGTTGCATATCAGATATTTATATTATGATTCATAGCAATAACAGGATTACAGTTATGAACTAGCAAGGTAATAATTTTACAGTTGGGGGTCTCCACAACATGAGGAACTGCATTAAAGGATTGCAGTCTTGGGAAGGCTGAGAACCACCGGGCTAAGGAGTGGAAAGACAGTGAGATTCGTCTCTCTGGAAACTCATCTGTCAGAAGCACGGGGTCTGAGACAGTTCTGAGTTGTGAAAACCTTTCTCCAAGCACATTTCTGAACAGGCATGCAACATACAAAGCCAGCATTCTGATGGAGCAGGGAAGAGCCTCAGAGGGTGAACCAGAACCTAGAAGATACAGGTTAAAGAAGACTCAGCAGGGCCAAGCGTTTGGGGTGTGTGGGGCAGGTAGCTGTAGAAGGTACGTGGTTGGACACATGTGCTACCTGCTGTAGTTTGACTTAACAGAGGCCGCCCAGTGGGAAGCTCAAAACTTGTTCTTTAGGTCTGTGGCAAACCCAAATTTGATTTATCAGATGAGGGCACCACAAGTGAAGTTGAGTTAATTGAATGGAAGCTAACAGTTCCCTTCAGAAGAGGGGGCGTAGTCCAGCCCTGCATCTCCCAGGGCCTGAGACAGCTTACCTATTCTTGCAGACCTAGAAAAATCTTTTTGGTAGCAGGGCCAGGATCCTGGCTACTGAGCTGTGACCATGGCCACTTTCTAAGATGACAAACTTGGTCCAGTTTTCTACCACATGTTCTGATCACATTTTTATTTTCCTGCCATGTCTCCCTGGTCTCTGTGATTGTCTCATCCCTTCCTTCTCTCTAGGACCTTGGTGTCAGAGTCCTGTGCAGATATGCTGCACAGTGTCCCTCCTTTGGGCTTTGACAACTCTGGGCAGAAGTTACAGGTTCTTAGGAAGAGTGTTGCTGGGGGCATGTGGCCACCTTGTATCCTATCAGAGGGCTAAGATGCCAGCGTGTGTTTGGTGGGTATGTTGATCCTGGTGGTGCCACATGTCAAGTTCCTCCATAACTAAGTCTGTCTCTGTCTCTGTCTCTCTCTGTCTTTCCCTCTCTCCTCTCTCCTTCTCTCTCTCTCCCCTCCCTCCCCTCTCTCCTCTCTCCTTCTCCCGTTCCCTCCCCCTCTCCTTTCTCCCTTCCCTCTCTCCTCTCTCTCCTCTCTCTCCCTCTCCCTCCCCCTTTCCCCTCCTTTCCCTATTTCTCACTCTCTTTGCATTTTTCCCCTTGGAAGTGAGTGATGAACTGCACCCACACATCAGAGGAGGTGGTTAAATTCTATTTCTGGCAAGGAAGTTATAAAAGAATCTGTGGACAAACTAGTGGTTTGTCTCCTTAGCTGCTCCACTGATTCCAGGACCACTTAGTAGGTCTTGCCCAGGGCGGTCAGGATTGGAGAGCTCTGGGTACAGCACACCGTTCCCCTCTTTCTTTTGCACTGATTATTTTGAATTCTTTTCTAAGGAAGAACTCTCTCCAGAGCCGAGGAGATGGCTCAGTTGGTGAAGTGTTTTCTGTACAAGTGTGAGAACCTGGTCTAGGATTCATAGGGCCTAAAGAGCCAGGTGTAGTGGTGCAAACATACATTCCCAACACTAGGGAGAGGGATACAGGATTCCTAGGGCTGGATGCTTGGCTAGTCTATCCAGTCAGTGAGTTCTAGGTTCAAGGAGAACCTGTCCAAAGAACCAAAATGGAGAAATGATTGAGGAAGGCACACAAAGTGAACTTCTGACTTTCACACATACACACATGCATATGCACATACACATGCACACACATACACCCGAACATTCTCCTACACACACACACACACACACACACACACAATCACCCCCTGTACACACACATACACACACACACACCTGAACATTCTCCTACATATACACAATCACCCCCTGTACACACACATACACACACACAAACACACACACACCTGAACATTCTCCTACACAGCCACAATCAACCCCTGTATACACACACACACACACACACACACACACACACACACACGGCATGCACATGTCTCTCTTCCCCCTGACTAGTTTTATAAGATTCTGTCACAAATTATCAGTGTAGAAGATTTAGCTATATTTATTTTATTCTTTGTGTCATAACCCAGAGCTATCTTGATTTATTTATTGCCCAGCATTAGCAATAAGTTAGTTCCTTTTGGGAACACGTGCTTCGTTCTGACATGTCCCTGAGCTTCGGAGTTACTTGTTTTTGAGAATGTCTTTCATTACGTTTTGAAGAGCAATGCTCCTCCACTGACTTAGGGCATAAATAGCAAATGCAGTGTGAAGTGTGGTACTTAGAGCTGACCCACCACACAGTGTGGCTTAGCAGCACCCTGCCACCCTGCAGAGAGTCTGCTATTTGTCCTTGCTGTGGTGTTGTCTATCTTCTTGACTTGGTCACTGCTGCTGCCCAGTGTCTCGAGAGAGTTCATTACTGTGTGACACTTGGTTGAAGGAAATTAAAAATTTCACAGTTCCAGATATGGTTTCTACCGACTCCACGGCACTGCCACGATGTAAAGTGATCGTGGTGTTATGGTAACTGGAACTCCCCAGTACTGTACTGCAGCTGCTTCTTACATCATTGGAAGGTGCTATTCTTGTTCAGAAGGCAGCGGGAAGGATGTGGTGTGCAGACTCTGGCATGTACTAACTCTGGCTTGGAGTTGAGGTCAGACAAGGATCTGAGGACAGGTGCAAAGACAATGTGTAAAACAAGGCCAATAGGCAAGTAGGGACATGGCTGCCACACTCAGGCAAGTAGGGACATGACTGCCACACTCAGGCAGGTGTGAACACAGGCTGCCACACTCAGGCAGGTGTGGACATGGGCTGCCACACTCAGGTGTGAACACAGGCTGCCACACTCAGCCAGGTGTGGACATAGGCTACTACACTCAGGCAAGTGTGAACACAGGTTGCCACACTCAGGCAGGTGTGGACACAGGTTCCCACACTCAAGTAGATGTGGATATGGCTGCCAGATGCACTTCTGTCAGGTGCTTTAGGGGCTCCTTGGAGCAGAAGACCAGGAAAGTTGCACAAGATATGCCCCAAATGTACAGTAGATGAGCTGTCCTGCTGAACTGCCCATGTGCAGGCCAGAGGGCAAAGTGCAAGGGTGCAGCCATTTCCTCCTGAGGTCATGGACAAGAGGAACTGCCTTGTAACCATGGCAACTCGGCTTTTCCCTCCTTTGGTTGTGGTTTGGGAATGGTTTTTACAAACTGCTCCTTTTTCTCTCCTTTTCCCTCTTGACTCTCAGGACGCTCACATCCCAGAGCTTGGGTTGCTCTATGCTGATCCCAGCCAGTGTACCCAGTGCTGGCATCCTCTCTGAGAGCCCAACCTGCTTTGCTGCTGCGGGAGACATAAGGCACTAGGTATTTCAGACACAAGATTCTAGTAGGCACAGAGGACACAGAACACATTCGGTAGGCCATGTGCAATGGCTCAGGGGCCCAATTCTGATAATGGTTACACAGCATTTACTAAATGAAGAGTGTGTACCAATAGTCCAAGCTATGAGTTTGCACAGTAGCTAGTGGGGCATGCATTTTATGGACTTTTGGCAGGTGACATTTCTTATGTTAACTTAAGGCTAGATATGAAAATAAATCATCTACTCATCCCTCCATCCGTTCATCTAATCACCCATCCTACAGATATGCTACATTTTGTGGATTCTAAGAGGAACTTTATATTCTGGTGACAGCCTCTATCCTAATGAGATTTAAATATTATTCTGATTTAATAGCTTGAAAACTAAAACATTTTAAAACAATTTTTTGAACTTTAATTAATTTTTTATTTTTAATTAAATAAAAATGTATATTAATTTTAAATTTTAATTAATTTATGTCATTTATGTACATTGGTGTTTTGCCTGCATGTATGTGTGAGGGTATCAGTTTCCCTGAAATTGGAATTGCAGACACTTGTGAGCTATCATGTAGGTTCTGGGAATTGAACCTGGGTCATCTGGAAGGACAGCCAATGCTCTAAGCCTCTGAGCAGACTCCTCAACCCCTGAAAATTAAACCATTATTATTCCAGTTAGTATTCAACTAAATGAATGTGTGTATGTATTCACTCAGGGTCATTGTGCCTTGTATATACAATGTATGTATGTATATACAATGTGTGTGTGTGTATATATATATATATACACACACACACATTGTATATACATACATACATTGTATATACATTGTATATAGATCACATATATGTGCTATGCAGTCAAAGAAGCAGGATAAAGGAGCTGGGGGATGCTAGAGGGGCAGATTCTGGAGGGAGGTTTCCAGTGGTCTGCAGTGAGTCTATAAGGTCTAGGGTGTATCACACCTTGAAAATCTGAAGGCAGATCACCTTTCTAGCCAAACCCCATCATCCACAGAGAGACACAGAGTGTTCATGGTTCCATGTGTGATTGGGAAAGGAATTGCTTTCCATTACTAACGAATGGTGAGGGCTTTGAATCATGTTCACACTTTCCTTTTAAACATTCTCAGACTTTTGATCTCAGTGGTCAAATTCATAGGAGGAAATTAAGCTCGTAAAATTAAGTGTTGGGCGAAAGCTTGTTCTCTTACTTAGAGCAAGTCAGTGCGAGTGTGGCCACCGAGTTATTATATCATCTGTTTGTGATTAGGTTTGGTGCCAGTGGGCGTGTGGGTGTGGGGGATAGGTTTTCATGGGAAGGTAGACACATCTCAGAAACAACTGAGACTTTGGCTTTAACAACTATTTTAGCACACAGTCATTTTCTGATGATTGCAGTAGGTAAGTGCTTCTCAACAGAAAGGATGGATACTGTCCTGTGGACAGAGAACAACCTCAGTGGGTGTCCCAACTGTGCCTTCTCATTGGCAGAACCCATCAGTGTGGCATCATCTTTCCCCGTAAGACAGTTGTTCTTCAGCTGCTGGCCTAGAGCTTGGCAAGTAGGCTAGGCTGCTGTCAGGTGAGCCCAGCATCCTGACCTTGTCCGTTCCTCACTGAGATTGCAAATGAAGTCCAAGTGAGTCTGGGTGTGAGTTCTGGGTACCCAACCTTGTGTAGGTCTCACACTTGTGAGTAGTCAGCTTTGCACCTGAGCATCTCCCCAGCCTAGAGGTTTTTATCTTTAAAGAACTTTGGATTTCCTTATTTTAACATCTGAGTCAATCATTTCCATCATTGACCTCCGTGGTCTCATTTGGTCTGCTTATGAGCGAATGTGCTTTGATGCCACCTCTGGTGTCCAAGTATCATTCACCACAGCCTCTCTGATAGACTAAGTAACAGGCTACATACGTATAAGCCAAGGAGCCAGTGTCATAGTGCTGACCTGGAGGAGGAAGGCTCAGAGGGATACAGCTTCAAACTCTACAGGAAGCCAGACCTCAGTGCCCTGGGACCTCCCTGCCCCCTTTCCCTGATGATCAGTCTTGTTAAAAGTACACAGGGCATCTTCCATTTATTGTTTTTGGGTTTCTTATTTAGAGTAAAAATGTGAATTATTTTGTACTGTTCCTATATGGCAATTTTCATAAACTCTTACGAAAGTAAATAAAATAGAATTTGATGAGCTGTAGAAAGGGTCCCAGGACAGGACCAGGATATGTCATATCCTGTACACACTAGAGGTATGCCTGTGCAAGCAAATGACACATTAAAGAGACAAATTCCTCAGGAGGGCAGTGTAGAAAGTTAACAAGCATGAATATTCATAACTCATGAAGATGACACTGGAACCAACTGGGCCTGTGCGTGTCAGCACACTGCGCATGGGCTGTGCACAGGAGGAACAGGGGTGTCTTAATTAGGGTTTTACTGCTGTGAACAGACACCATGACCAAGGCACCTCTTATAAGGACAACATCTACTTGGGGCTGGCTTACAGGGTCAGAGGTTCAGTCTGTTATCAGGAGCATGGTACAGAAGAGCTGAGAGTTCTACACGTAGTTCTGAAGGAGAAGACTGGCTTCTAGGAAGCTAGAATGAGAGGGTCTTAAAGCCCATGCCCACAATGACACACCTACTCCAGCAAGGCCACACCTACCCCAACACCTCCTAAGAGTGCCACTCCCTGGGCCAAGCATATATAAAACATCACAAGGGGTGTTAGCGTCCGTGGTCTGTGCATGGGGGGAGCAGGGCTGTTTTCATTCATTCATTCATTCATTCATTCATTCATTCACCACTGTCATTTCATCCACAGCTCAGACACTTACAAATTTATGACCAGAGGGAGAGTAGGTCTTGCTTAAGAGCTGCATGTTCTAATAGATTATGTAATACTTTGTCTGAAAATAAAAATAACACGATGTCATAAAATATGTTATGAATTAGTATTCTTAGGAGAGAGAAGGAGAATAGAATAACAAAGAATATATATATATATATACACATATATATATATATATATATACATATATATTCTATATCTATTCATCTATCTATCTATCTATCTATCTATCTATCTATCTATCTATCTATCTATCTATCATCTCAGTTAGTCTTGTCTAGTTATACACGGTCATTTCCTAAGAAGTTAAGGCTGTTCCCCAGCATTAATGCCCTGCTCATGATTAGGAGTGTTCATGACTGTGTGTCTATCAAAGTCCCTTCTGAATGGAAGAGACTTCTTAAATGGCGGGTGACCATTGATTTTTGTTTACTCGCTTGTCTGCCTCCTTACTATAAGTCACTACACTTGATATTTTTTTTTTACAAGGGTTCTGGGTATTGAACCAGGTTCTTCATGCTTGCCCGGCAAGCGCTTCACCAGCTAGGCTTGTGGAATCCAGTGTTGCATTTCCCTGTCTCATTAAACCACCATCGCCTAAAGGTTAACCATAGAGCAAGACGAGAGAACTCGACAGAGCCCTTGGGTGTGTCTGTTGTACACGTAACTCATTGACACCTTTGCTGTGCCAGTTAGGAGAGGTTAGTCTTTGCTGCAGAAATAAGCAGCCCCGTGATACCAGTGGGTTGCAAGAGAAAAATATGTTTCTTCCACAGTTCAGATGAGCGTCTTCGAGACACTGAAGTCATCCTCTGATCCTCACCAACTTCTGCCCACATTCTGATAACTCGATTAGCTCCTGTAGCTGGCAAACGTCAGGGGCACTCTCCTGTCACTGCCTCAGTGAGTGTGAAGGTTGAGTTTGATTGTTTAAGAAATGCCTAGGGCATCAGTGAGACCCACCATTGGGCATGTCTCTAACTCACTGAGTTGAATGGCAGCCTTGCTCATGAGTCTCCACGACTCACACAGTTCTGAAGTGTATAGCCTAGGAAGGTAGGAGAGTAGATCAAAAGATACAGGGCTTCCCTTTCCAACCTAGCCTTTCTCCTGTGGTCATAGGAAATTATCTTTAGTGCCTAGTTGTATAAGCATCAGAGCAACAATCACACGTCCGGCCACCCAGGCCAGATTCAGAAAACTGGACTTTATTTTGAGAAGGTGATACTGTAGATACATCATCTCTAGGGAGAACTCCTGCTTCTCAGGTTGTTCACGTACTTACATGCTGTCAGGATTGGGGGCTTCCCGCCACCTGATCTTTACACTCTCAGGACACAGGGTTGAGCCACGGTCTAATGAAATGTTGGTATTACAGACCAATGAAATCAATGAACTGCAGATTCGTGTGAGTCAGCACCTAGCTCTCTGTGCCACCACACCCAGCTTTCATGTGCAGTTTTCTTTCTCTCTCTCTCTCTCTCTCTCTCTCTCTCTCTCTCTCTCTCTCTCTCTCCCTCCCTCCCTCCCTCCCTCCCTCCCTCTCTCTCTCTTTAATGGGGGCTCTAGGGAAATGCTTTACCACCTGAGTTATCTTTCCATTCTTGATTTATGGTCTGATGGTCTTGACACAGCCACCTCCTGTTAGGCCGTGACAGTTGCACATCCGTGAGGACCGTAGATGGTCATTCTCACATTTCACATCCTGAAGTTACAGATGTAATGGAGCACACCAAGGGCCATCCCCCACGATTCCTGCTTTCTGGTACTGGACGACTAAAGCGTGGTTCATACGACATTCTGTTGTTTTAGACAGTGGCTCACTTTAGCAGTATAGACTGTGTCACAGCTACAATTAATCCTCTAAGTTATGGGTCTCAGACTTTTGGTCTAAGAATCTTTTTTATGTCCGTTATGTCTATTAACCCTCAGGGAAATTAGATGGGAAGCCAGAAAGTTTGAAACATCTACTTGCAAATTCTCTCTCACGTGACAGTGCTGAAGGCCATGTTAACATAAATAGTATGCTTTTAAGAAGAAAACGGCTGTATTTAATTCCACTTTAGAGAGAAAAGTGTATTTATTACCTGCTTGAGAGACGTCTTTAGTGCTCAGCCTACAGTGTCAGTGGGTTCTTATGTGTTTATGGGGTTTACCTGTTTTGCTCTGAGGTAATGCGTAGCCTCTGGCAAATATTCCTGAACAGCTATGGGAAGAGGGCAGCAGGAAAGGCAAACATTGTTTCATGTTTCAGAAAACAGTGTTGAGCTGCACAGTCCCCGAAGGGCCCTGGAAACCCCAGGGTGTTCCTGGACCACACTTGGACAGCTGCAGCATGATACCAAGCATTTTGCTGCTCAGAGGCCTAGGGGTACATTCTCTGTTCTCCTCCAGTGATCACTGTCATGGTTGAATTGTCTCCATGGGCATGTGTCCTGACCCTCAAAAACCTCAGAATATGATATTTTTGGTACAGTCTTTACAGAGGTCGTCAAGTTCAAATGAGCTCTGTAGGGTGGACTCTAGTCCACTGTGAGCGGAGTTCTAATACAAAGTCCATTTAGACACAGAGGCAGGCATGTGCACAAAGGAGAAATGTGAAGAATAAGAAGATGTTCCTGGGACCATAGTAGTAGCTTTCTATGCCAAGGGGAAGAGCCTCAGGAACCAATATGGGTGACTGACATCAGCCTTAAACTTTAACCTCCAAAGCTTTGTCTCTCCAGCCACCCAGCCAGTGACAGTGTTTGCTCCACAGATGAACATGTCTGCACTGCCCAGTGTTGAAACTGGGTTCAAAGGAGGCTGAGAGACCCAGACTGCCAACTTGCCTAAAATCTCGAGAGCAGGAGAGGAGCTGCCCTTCCATAATGAGGAGCGATCAGACCCTTTGGGATGCTCTGAGAACTAGAATTCTCCACAGGCTGGCACGGCATCCAACAGTTGTAAAAGCCCTTTCCTCAAACATGTTGATTCCTTAGTTTAAACAGGAAATAGCTGGTAGTTTGCATGGTTGCCCAAGACCAGAACTCTGTGTCTGTGTGTGGGCACGTGAGGATGGAGAGGGACTTCAGGTCTGACTTGTGTCTTCCTGGACCGTTCGTTCTCTGTGCCCCATTGAAGGCGGTAGCGATGTGAGGCAGGGGATTTGCTGGTGTGGTCACTTCTTTCTACTGTTGCAGCTCACGTTCCCTGACTGCTTTCCTTAAGAGAGAAGTGAGGGTGTCTCCGTGAAGAGGTGGTTTCTGTATACACCTTGTCTTTGAGAAGTAGTCACAGGCTCTCTGGATGAAAGTTCGCAAAGGTCCCGTGTGCAAGGGCTGATGCCGAGACACGTGCGGCAGGGGTGGCAGTATCATTTTATTAGGCGTGGCTTCTGGCGTGCACATGGCAGACACTCCACACATGTTTTGATTGCATTTCGTTTGAGAATAATAAAACTTAAAAGATAGAATTTTCTGTGTGGAGTCCTTATGAGGTGGAAGATATTAATCCATTTCAAGAAGATAGCCTCTGGCTTTTGGCCAAGGCAGCTAGAGGGGCTCATGTTCTGCTCCCCCTCCCCACCTCCAGGCCTTGGCCTGGAGGACGCCACATCTGCTCTTTCACTGGCTTCACCCCTTTGCTCGCACATTCTGATGTCCCTGAGATTCCTATCTTGATCTTTCTACCCAGGATCCCCCTGCCCCCCACTCCCAGCACCTGCCTCTGGCCTGCTTAGCTATTGCCGTGCAGCCCTGGTCACTCCCCGACTCAGGCCTTACCTGAGCATTCTCTTGACAGCTCTGTATGAGACATGCCACTACTCCTCCCGACCTGAGCTGCCTCCTTCCTTTCGTCTTCTGCACACTGTCTTTCTGTCCAGTTCTCACCCACTGTGGCAATGGTTTGATCTGCCTTATTCAGGAGCTCTGGGCTGGGGTGGGATTCTGAATGCCCACTGAGGTCCTAGGTGCTCCTTCTTGCCCAAGAACAAAACAAGGTTTTAATTTTCTCCATAAATCATTAGCTGATCGAGTAAAGGTGGGGGGCGGGGTGAGTGTTTTCTCGGAAGGCAGTTGACATCACTGAGGAGCTCCTAGGAGCTTCTAGGAGTGGTTAAGCCCAGTACATACTTGTTGAACGTACAAATAAATGTTCTTCTGAGTACAGCATGTAACTAGAAATGACCTTCTTATGAGGCAGAATTCTAGTTTTCCTGAGTGAAGTTATTTGTCTCCAGCAGTTACATCTACAGGGACCTGGGTCACCCAGAGAAAGGAACTGGATAAACCCAACAAGTTAAGAAAATCCCATCATGCAAATGCAGTCCTTCCAGGACAGCTTCACCCTTGAAATTAAACTGGCTGTGGAGAGGAGAGGGAAGAGAGGGGGAGCTGAGGTCACAGGGTGGGTGGACAGGGGATGGCTTGAGGAAGCACTTCTCATGGAGGGATGTGAGGAGAGTGCTGAGGGAAAGCTGAAGTGCAGAGAATCAGAAAGAGTAGGGGAGGGGAGCGAGAGACAAGGTTGCCAGAGAGGAGGTATGGAAGCCTTAGAGAGTCAGAAAAGTAGGGAGTAGCTAGACTAGCTCACTGCTGCTGCAGGGTTAATGAAGGACCCTCCTTGAATGAAGGAGATGTAGACCTGATGGTTGCTGTCCACAGCTCAATGTCTTGTCTTGGTGGGACAGTGCCAGACTAGACTGCTAGATTAGGGGAGAGAATTGGAGCGGAGGATTCACTAAAGAATTATAAACTCTTTAAGTACAGTCTTCCCTGGTTGTCTAAGGGTGGTGGTGGTTTGAGAACTTTGTAGGGTACCAAGCTCAGATGCAAAAGCCCCTTAGGGTGAAGCAGCTCATTACAGAAACCTTGCACAGCTTCCTGTGGTCAGTTCTTGGATATTTGCAAGCTCCAGTGCTGTGCTAATGTTGGATGATTCCTCCTTACACTCAGTTGTTTAGGGGATAAACATCAAGGAAATAAGACCACACGTTTTCAGTAAAGAAGACTATATTTTCAATAAAGAAAATAGGAGTGTACATTTTAGTACAGATTTGGGGTTCTGTCTTAAATATTATTAGCTTGCTGTTCATTAACTCTGTGGGTGATGGACCTGAAGACCTTCTTAGCAGAAGGCTTGTCCCTGTAAGGCCAGCTGCTGTCCACCTCCTGACACTCACACCCACAAACTTACAGTGTTTGCCTTGAGAGCAAACTAGGAATGTTGGAGACACTGGCTCTCATGGAGACACAGTGGACATTAGGTCTCACAGATACAGCATCTGTTCATCGGGTAAATCCTGTGGACAACAGCGTGACTGGAAGGACACTGGTAAATGTCACATTTGTTAACTGGACACCAGCCTCCGATGCCAGGGTCTATGGAAGCCTGCTTGTGCCGGTACCACATGGTGAGACCTTGTGAAGGATCAGTGTGGAGATTGGTCCAGAAGCTCAGTTGTTAAAGATTTAGCAGCAGCCTGAATGACTTCCTTGCTTCCAGGGGTGCAGTCCTTTACACCTTAAATTTTTCCCAATCATTTTATAGTAGGTTGGTATTCACAAATCAGTAGAGATAGGTCGAGTTGGCTACATGGAGAGAAGGGAAATGTGACTTATCTTCTCTTCGAGGGAAGCTGCTCTTAGATACCATCACCTGCCCATGCACAAGGTTGGTAGTGCATGCTGGATGAATGGGTGACTTTGAAGCCCTCCTTCCTCAGAAGAGAAGTAGCCCTACAGGCTGCAGGCAGCCACCCCTCTCCTCATCCACCCATATCTCCATCAGCAGCCTCATTATGAGGCTCAGGATCTGTGTGGGGGCCCACAACAGCTGTGTACCACAAGGCTTCCTGTTCCTCCCTAGAAAAAGGTGGATAGGTGGGGACATCTGTGATGTCCTTTTGCAGGAAGTGAAGAGGTACCTGGTCACAGTATAATCCTGAGACTCCTGTGGAGGCTGCACTGGGAAGTCAAGCCAACTAGCTGGTACGGAGGTCAGCGCGGTTTGAATCTTCAGATTTTTAAAGAGCAGTTGGGACTTCCAAAGGAAATATATTTATGGAGGGGCTGAAGCCAGACGCCAGGAGAACCCCCTGTTGAGTGTGAGTGGTTAGAATTTATAATTCAACTGTATGGGGGACCGATGTCAGCGCTCCTAGAGTTATAAAAACCTAGTCTCGCTGGCAACCTCCTTTTGGGGGGCATTAAAAGTATAACACCAATGGGGTGCACCCTGTCCTTCAGGCTACGTCATGGGAAAAGAACAAGCCCAACCTGGAGTCTGCGTGCCTGCCCAAAGCGTTTGACACACTGGATGCCTGGTCCCCTTCTTATGCCGCAGCCAGGGGAGATTTATGTACTGGAAGAATCTTCTGCAGAGCTCAGGCTTAGCCTGCTGGCCCCAGGAAAGGAGGCGACACTGTTCACCCAGAAGAAACGCCAGCTTGGCAGGGACTAGACCCTGCCAGTGGGGATCAATGCTAGTTCCATGGTGGGTGTGAGTCTAAAGAAAGCTTCACATTTGTGTCTGTCTTATACTGTGTGTGGCCTGTGCCTGTAATCATCAGAGGAAAGGGATAAAAAAGAAAGGGGAGTTTAGATCCCCATGAACACAGTAGCAACTAAACATGTAAGGGTCTTGTCCCAGTACCCCAGTTTCTGAATGGCTTTTCATTAGAAACATCTCCATTATGAATGGTGAACTTTGCATATAGAATTTGCAGCTAGAATTTGCACATAGACAATAAGGTCTCAGCCACACTGGAAGACACAGAGCTAGCTCCAGGGCACAAGCTAATTTACTTCTGCAATTAAAAAAACAACCGTATGTGTGATGTAGTGTGTGTGTGCGAATGCATTCATGTGTGTACACATACGTGTCTGTGGGAATGCCTCCCTGTGCATGCATGTGTGATGTCCAAAGGTCAGAGCTGGTAGGTATTTTCTTTAATTATTCTCCAAAGCTTTTGAGACAGTGCACTTCAGTAAACCAAAGGCATGGTTTTAGCCAGCCTGGCTGGCCAGCGAGTCCCTGTCAGCTCTTGTCTTCATACCCCAAGGGTTGGGGGGGGAGGGTTAAGCACTTGTCACCGTGCTCAGCTTTTGTGACTGCTGGGCTTGAACTCAGGTCCTCCTCCTGATGTAGCAGGCACCATACCCACCAAGCTATCACTACAGTCTAAAAGCTAGCTTCTTACTATTATCACCAAGATGTCTATAAAGACACAGGGAATTAAAACCTGGAGCCAACACAGAGGGACCTACAGTTATCTTCTAGCCGAAGTTTGTGGAAACATTTTAACCATTTTGTCTACAATAACTGCTCATCTTACACTGTATCTGCTCATATGGAGAAGGAGTCCATGTGTGGCAGGGAGAGAATGCTGCCAGTTAACTAAATCAGGCTTTATTTGGGCATGAGACAGGGCCCTAGCCAACATTAGGGGACCAGGCCCTCATTGAGAAGGCCAGAAGGTTGAAGCTGAGGACATGCGGAACATCAGGTCTCTGCCTAGTTCCCTGTGCTTTTGGCTGTTCCTGATGTGTCCCTCCTGACACTTGCATATCAAATCCACCATGACCTCCATTTCAGGAACCATGTCCGTTCTTTAAAACCTCAAGGCTGCTATAAAGCCTTCCTCTTATGGAAAATTCCAGCTGGCCTGTTTGAAGGCATGAGATGGCTACATGATGGACACTAGCTGAGCAGGGGACAGAGCTGTGGGGCCAGGGGCGGGGCCAGGACATCTGCTGCTCCCATCTCCCTCTTGCCAAGGTTCACCGTTGTGCCAGAGTTTTCTCGTGAATAAAATTCTTGAAATTCTGTGGAAAACAATGAATCCATGTGTCGGAGATTCATGGAGGAGACCCATGCCAGATGTGTAATGTGTTATATTTTTAGCATTGGTGGTTTCTGTGGAGGCTAAGCACACAGGGCTGCCTGGTTTTTATGGTCTCCCTCTGACGAACAGAGGAATGCAAGCCCGTTTCCCCCCTCAGAAAAGTATGACCATAGCAGAAGAGAGGTCCAGAAGACTCGGCCTGTGGCCTGGGGGTAATTTCATACTCACATGACCTCAGTCATCTGAGTCTGCAAGCCTCAAGGGTGGGGTGTGGTCATGGAGTTGTTCACAGACCACCAATAGAAACACTGCTGTTCCGCTATTGAAAACCGCAATACCCTTTAGGAAGGTTAAAAGGTGTCACATGCAGGGTGGGCTGAGAAGATGGCTCGTGGGTCAGAGTGTGTGCTGTGTGGACAGGAGTATGGAGTCTGAATCCCCAGCACTCATATAAAAAGTGGAGTGTGGCTGCATGCACCTGTGACTCCTGCCTTGAGGGTCAGAGTCAAGAAGCTCCTAAGAGCTCTCTGGCCAAGACAGTGGGCTTCCAGCTCAGTGAGAGGCAGTAAGACACCTGATGTTCCACTCTGGCATTCAGTGCACAGGGACGTGCACTCATGCGCTCACATGTATGGAAGACACACACTAAACCGCACACATGTACTAGTATGTGTGAGTGTCACACGTTTGTGCATACACACTATCATACACAAGGGAATCACACATCTCAGGAGTTGGAGGTGTGCTAATCTAGATACATTGGTTCCTTTTCCTTTTCTGGTGTTAGGGATGGAATCCTTGGTGCTGTACCACTGAGCCATATCCCGTGGCCGTTGGCTTGTTCTAGAGAAGATCATGAACATGCCAGGAGCATACCTTCTGGATGTAGCTTCTACTGAATGCATATCAGTGTGGAAATATAATTGAAAACCTACAAGAAAAGGACTAAGAAAGCTAAAACACACAGGGCCTGGGTGACCAGTGTGCTCATGGCAAATAAAGGTCCCGTATTCCTTGGTTCTGTCATTAGACAGACGGGTGATTTAAATTCAGTACATCCTAAGAAGAAGTGACTAATCACAGGCAGGAGGTTGTGTAATCCTCTCCCTATCCAGCTTATTAGAATAATATGTCTGGAGATGGATAACTCTGCTTCCAACTGTGTGAGGCCTTCAAGTGAGTAATGATAGGATAGTTTGCATATTTTCAGGCTTATAAAATCTTTACTATAGGCACTAACCCTATAGTTGAAGAATTGAGACTCAGAGAAGACAAAGATGAGCTGGGAGAATTTGAGTGTGCTCCTCGTAACTTCCTGGAGGAGAACATTCTTATCACAGGGTTCTGACTCAGACTTTCCCAGACTGTGTTTCCAACCAATTCCCAGCAAGCTCAGACATGGAAGAGGAAGAAGGATTTGAGACTTGACAGTGGTGGCAGACCTACCTCCAAACTGGAATGTTCCTCGCCCACCTTACTCAGGACTTCTCAGTTCTGTAAAGCCACCTCCTGTTTTCTGGTACTTCTACATCTCTCCTGTGTTTAGATGTTAAAAACTAAAAACAAAAGAAACCAAATAATGGGGCTGGGGAAGTGGCCCCACAGGTAGAGGGCTTGCCTAGAACACAAGAAGCAATGGGGAGCCCTGAAAAGCCAACTCATGCTCCAGCAGATGGTCCTATGCCCTCCCACCACAGACGCAGCAGAAGAGCACTCAGTGGGTTTAAACATGGAGCACTCGGTGTTGGGAAGGAAACTTAAGAGGGGCTACAAGAGGTGCTGGGGAAGGGTTTGATAAGAACACATCAAATACATTTGTAAAATTTCTTGGGGAGTTAGTAGAAAAATGCTCATCTTAACACATGCCTGTAATCCTAACACTTCAGGGGTGGAGGCAGGAGGATCAGGAGGTGAAGACCATCTTCCCTCTGCTAATGTAGTGAATCTGTCAAGAACTCCATGAGATCTAGTTTCTAAACAAGATAAGAACTCAACCAACACCGTCTTTTCATAAAGGGAATTGCTAGAAACCAGATCAAAGTGAAGGCTTTGGAATGGCCATTCTCTGGGCGACCTGCCGACAGTGTTTAGTAAACAGACAGAAACAAGGATTGGACAGGAAAGGTCCAGACAGCCATGCATGCAGACGGGGCTGGAGAGACAAGACCCAGTTCTTCGCACTCCTTCTGACTCATATTCCCACACAGGGGGATGTTTTGTAGGAAAAAAGGAAAGAACTCATTATTATCAGATATTTTAGTTTTTTTTTAAATAGAGGGTGGTTTATTTTTGTTTTTGCTTTTGAAGTTTTTCATATCGTTACGTATTGTATGTTGAGGGTGTTTCCCAGTGTACCCCCAAACCCTTCCTTTACTCATCCCTCCCACTATGCCCCTTTGTACCCTGTATACCTCTGCTTTTATGTCATATCTACGTGTGGTTTTATCTATGTCTGTAATAATCTAGGACTACAACTGAATAAGCATTAGACAGTTGTCCTTCTTACACTGGCTTTATTCACTTAATAGTATCTTCCTCAATTGTATCCATTTCCCCACAGAAAACATTACTCTTCCTTCTTCTAGAACTAATTTTCTTCTTAAAAAAGATTTATTTATTTATTTATTTATTTATTTAATGTATATGAGTATACTGTCACTGTCCTCACACATACCAGAAGGGGGTTCACACACACCAGAAGAAGAACCCATTACAGATGGTTGTGAGCTACCATGCGGTTGCTGGGAATTGAACTCAGGACCTCTGGAAGAGCAGTCAGTGCTCTTAACCACTGAGCCATCTCTCCAACACTATTCTTCTTCTTTCTTTATGGAAATTCATTTATATACTTTTTAAAAAAAAAGCAGCCTTATTTTTAACTGACCTGTAAGATACAGAAATTGTGCATGATAATTGGGTATCATGTGGCATTTCCATACACTGGATAATCAGGTTGGATGGGTGTGGGCTCTCCAACCTTACTCTTCAAGGGACTCACTGATTATTGCCAGGCTGCTATCCCTGGCTTCTTCTAGTCCCATTGAGGGCAGCCGGCACACCAGTAAGCAAACACAGAGAAAAACAACTTTAACACTGTGTTGGTTGGATATCTTAATTTCTCAAGGTACACTGGAGTCTCTCTCGTGTCATGTGGAACATTCTCTATGGCTTTTCCACAAAGTTCCAATTTTTCAAGTTTTTAGGCTTTCTGCTTCCCTACAGATGCCTTCTCTCCTTGTTTTGTAAAGTTCATTTTCTTGAAAGCCTTGTGTCTCTACAGGCTTCCGCAGTTCAGATTTCTTAGCCTCTGCAAGGTTAGACCAGCATTGCCCATTCGTGTCCTTCACGATAACGAGAAGGAAAACAACAATTCTCACTCCACACCCACTCACTCATCCATGTTGGCCGTGACACATGTGTGCACCCCACTGGTAGCATGGTGAAGGAGCTTTAATACCATGCCCTGACTTTGTCCTATGGTTACTATGGGCAGCAGCTAGTGGATCATGTCAGGAAGCTGTTTTGATGCTAGAGGCACACTGGGTGGGGGGTGCTTATGTTTTATTTAGTAAGTTATGCTAGTTTTCTTATTTGTTTATTTAAAATCTATCTATGTAGCTTTGTTTGCTTATTTATTTATTTAAAGTCTATGTAGCTCAGGCTAGAGACTCACATTCACAATCCTCCTGCCTCAGCTTCCCCAGTGCTGGGACTGCAGGCATATGACAAAAAAACCTAGATCATTGTGAGCTGAAATCCAATGAACTCAAAACAAGATGGAACTGGGTGTGGCCCTCCACAAGGAAGGATCTGCTCTGGGCCTGCTCTGAAGCTATGGGGAGAAGGCAAGGGAAAACATCTTCTAGGGACAGGAAGCAGTAAGTGGGGGTGGGGAGGGAAGACTTCAGGGTCTGTGTTACTAAGGTGACAGCTTAGTGGCCGTCTTAAGGAATGCTCGATCTGTTGATGAAGATAAACAGCTTGCATATGCCCTTGTATTTGTTAATTCATATACTTGCATATGTGTACACATGCATATGTGTACTTCTCTGTGTTAAGTCCTTATGTATGTGTCTGTGTGTCTGTGTATGTATGTGTCTGTGTATGTATGTGTGTCTCTGTATGCGTCTTTGTGTATCTCTCCGTGTTTGTGTGAGTCTGTGTGTGTGTATGTCTCTGTGAATGTCTTTGTGGGTCTCTCTCTCTCTCTCTCTCTCTCTCTCTCTCTCTGTGTGTGTGTGTGTGTGTGTGTGTGTGTGTATGGGTGTGTGTGTGTGTCTTTCTCTGTTTCTGTGGCTGTCCTGGGTCGTCTCATTCCCTTAGTGCTGGGCCAGTATTACAAGTTGTAAATTGTTGGATACTGAAGCACTGCCATACTGGAGGAAAACACTGTTAGATGGGCTTAGTTTTGCCTACATACATTTTTCCCTTTGAGGTTAATTCAAAATACATACATACATACATACATACATACATACATACATACATCTGGAGGACTAAAATAGCAATGTGTTAAATTAGAAAAACGTGACCAGAAATCAAGATGCTGAGCTCAGTATGCAATGCTCCAGCTTCTTCTCTGAAGAACTGAAGAGGGAAGAAACAACATCAAGGGGGAACGAGGGACCAGGCCCCTACACAGGCATCTCTCATCTTACAGAGCTTGGCTCTTGTCGTGTGTTTATAATTACATGATTCATTGGAAGGCAAAGGTTCACAGTGTCTGAACTGTAAGAATCCATGGGGGCTGTGGGGGTGGGGAGATAGCCCTGCCCACAAAGTGATTGCTTCTTTCATGGGGCACTAAGCCCAGTTCCTAGAACCTCTGGTTAAAAAAAAAAAAAAAAAAAAAAGCTAGGCATAGCAACAAGAAGAGCTTTCACTCCAGTGCTAGAGAGGCAGAGGCTGGCAGTCCCTCGTGTCAGCTTAGCCTGGTTGGCCAGTTCTGGGCAGTAAGAAACCCTAGCTTGGAGGAAAAGACAGGCCACCAAACTAAACAAAGATGGCACCCGGAGAATGACACCTCAGGTAGACTCTGGGCTCCATGTGCACACACACACACATATGTGCATGCATAATATATGCACACAGGGACACACACACACTGAAAATAACATTTCCTACAGGCTTAGGCCATGATGCTGTTGGCCATGGTGGGGCAGTCCCCAAGTGTGTTATCTGTTTTGTTTACATTGCTTCCCCTGTAGATATAATAAAGGGTTAAATTTTCCAAAAGCATCTACTGCATGTGTTTTGTCTTGGGAAGAAAGAAGACATAAACAATAGGTCCATAGATAGCCTAATAAATGTGTTTGTCGTATCATTAGATGCATTGACACCTATTAAAATTCTCCCATGGACATCAGCTCTGACATACTTACAACTGCGACCCCATCTGCCCTCATTTCCCACAAATTATTTGTTAAAAGAAGGCAGACAGACATCTATCTGTGATAAATGTGAACCAACAGGTACCCAGGGCTTTGGATCTGAATAATTAGATTATCCAAGAAAAGAGCAGGTTTCTTGATATAAACTGTCACCTAAGAAATAAGTAATACCTCAGTATCTATTCTTCTAGCCTGTGGGATTCTAGTCATGAATCCTCTCATTCATTTTTTTTTTTTAACCATCTGCTCTCTCCCAGCCTTGGTTTTTCTAGGTCATTCTATTTCTTCAAATCAGGGCTGATGATAGGCTTAGTGGGTATTTGCGTCAAAACTGACAAGCTGAGCTCCATCCCAGGGACTCCATCTTAGTTATGGCTTTACTGCTGTGAACAGACACCATGACCAAGACAATTCTTAAAAGGACAATATTTAATTGGGGCTGGTTTACAGGTTCAGAAGTTCAGTCCAGTATCATCAAAGTGGAGTCATGGTAGCATCCAAGCAGGCATGGTGCAGGAGGAGCTGAGAGTTCTATCTCTTCATCTGCAGGCAGCTAGCAGACTGGTTTCCAGGCAGCCCATGCCCACAGTGAAGCACCTACCCACCCTACTCCAACAAGGCCACACCTACTCCAACAAGGCCACACCTACTCCAATAAGGCCACACTTACTCCAACAAGGCCACACCTACTCCAATAAGGCCACACTTACTCCAACAAGGCCACACCTACTCCAACAAGGCCACATCTTCCAATAGTGCCACTCCCTGGGAAGATCATATAAAAAACATCACAGGCTCCCATGGTAGAAGGAGAGAACTGACTTTGACCTCAACACATGTTTTGTACCCACAAGTAAGTAACAGGACTTAAAATACTTTAAGGTAGGGCATTTAAGGACTCTGCTATGTACCGCCTCCATCCACCCTCTTGTTTCTGATGGCCACTAGACAGAGGCTAGTGCTCAGCTTTTGGGAATAACCCTACCCATGATGCATAAGTCCAGTTTCTACATCACTCTCGCTATACCTGTTTTCAAAACCTCATTTCTGTCTGTGGGGAAGAATGGTAACTGAGCTTAGAGGACATTATGAAACTGAGTGATTCTGTCCCATACCTCAAACATGTCACCTGTGATTATATGCAGCATTATATTGCATTCCCTCTGAGCAGAAGCACTGAACATGAATCATTCTAAGATACAGTTGGTGCCCAGAGCTAGAAACTGGAAACGATGTAACTTCATGAAGAGCCGGTGTTCTGTTTTATTCCTTGGTGGGTCAGGTGTTTGGGAACGTGGTCAAATGATAACATTTCACGGATGGTGGTAGGGGGAAGCTGCATAGTTCATGTAAGGGGATGTAAGGAACAGTTCTGCATTGGAATATTATGGGATGGGAGCTCAGACAGGCAGGCTGTGAGGGTGAGACTGGATTTCAGGGTGCACAGCTCCCATGCTAGGTGGACTTAAATATCAAATCATGATTTCCCATAAACCTCGAGGACACTGGAGATGGTTTTGGAATCTGCTTCCCCAGAGGTTGATGGCTGGATGTCTTCTGAGCTTTCAGAAAGCATGGATGGTCATTTCCCCTGCCATCACCAATCCTTCTATGACACAGCTGGTCATTCTGTGAGATTTCCTGCCTGTCAACACTTCACCATTTCCAGGTCTTTAAGCAAACTTAAATGTGGTGGATTCTCTGTATGAATAATGGAGTATTTTCATGGACCTTGGCAATCACAGATTGGAATCAAACTTGGATCAAGACCCTGATTGTTTAGCATTCAGTGAAATGAGCCTAACAGAGCAGTCATCTGTTACAGAAAAGCATTGGGTTCATGAAAGGTGTATGTATGTGTGTGTGTGCATGTGTCTGTATGCATGACTCTGTGTGTTTATGTCTCTATGTGTATCTCTCTGTGTGTATCTGTCAATCTTTATCTCTCTGTCTCTCTCTTTCTGTGTGTGCGTGTCTGGCCAGCTGTTCATCTCTCTCTGGCTGTGTCTCTGTTTCTGTGTCTCTGTCTCTCTGTGTGTGTGTGTATTTGTATGTGTATGTCTGTGTGAGTGTGTGTGTGTCTGTTCGTCTGTCCATGTCTCTCTGTCTGTGTCTCTGTTTCTGTGTGTGTGTGTAATGTGGAGGCCAGCAGAAGTCACTGTTGGTTCTTGTTAAATTATGTCACTGGCCAGGAAGCCCCAGGGTGACTCACATCTACACATGCTCAGCGCTGCGCTGGGTTTGGGAATGTATACTACCATACCTGGCTTTTTATGCAAGTATTGAGAGGGTCCAAACGCAGTCCTTAGGCTTGCACAGCAAGCCCTTTCCCCTCCCTCACCCTTCTCTCACATCACCCTGAAGTCTTTCCCTGAAAGTGTCAGTGAGCATCTGAAGTGTGAAGCTTTATCCTTTTTGTTTCTTAATGGAACTCATTTAGAAGATTTTTAGTATCCAGATTCGGTTTCTTGAACATGTATACTTGTTTTGATATTGTAGTATAAATTATAACCTAGCGAATCCTTTCCTGTTTCTGAACTGTTCCTTTCCTTGATTGTTATCCCGGGGAACAGGACTAAGATGAAGATGGACCTGTTGCTTACACTGTTAGGACTCAAGTAAGATTAAACACCCGGGTGTTAACACAGGAGTACCTTTTTTTCCCCCCTGGGGGCAGTTTGGTTAGAATTTATAGGCTGCTTTTAAGATTATAAAATGGCTTTGGGAAGTAGCCACTAGCCACATCAGAATACCCCAACTTTCCTGGAGCAACAGAACAAACACCCCCACACATTGGCACATGTTGGTCTAAAGTGCAGGCCTTTTTATAGCAATGCAGAGGCATGAATATTAAATTATTGGGCCATATTTTTGCCAGATTTTGACTGCTGCTGAATTTTGGGTTCAGAAGAAACCCCAATCTCTGCCAAGCCCTGGGGCTGGAGAGTGCAAAGGAGTAGCCATATCCATGTTATCTAAGACTCTGCCGACAGATATCTGGGCAGGATAGTGGGCGGGGAAGATGGCCAGCTAAGAGGAAGGCTGCCAGGAAGCAGAGACATCAAAAGCCAAGGTCAGAAAATCTCCCCAGGGCTGGAGGACCCCGTGCTCCTGGGTCCCACTCAGCAATCCTTTCTGGTGTCTACCCATCAGGCTCAGTTCTTGCCTCCCTTTGCAGGGAGAGGCTGATGGATGTACAGGGCTGTGTCATACCATTCTGACTTGAAAAGCAAATGGTGAAGCCTGTGTATATAGTTGAACTGGGAACAAAGTTGTTTGTGCTAAGTTCACAAATGTCACAAATGTGACACAGGGCTCAGAATCTACTCCTCAGCTTTTTTTTTTTTAAATATCCCTGGGGCATGTGTGTTTGTGACTGTGAGTGTTTGTGTGTGTGTGTGTGTGTGATTCACATATATATGAGTGTATGTATGCAGTGTGTATCTCTGTATATTGTGTGTGTCATGTGTGTTGTAGAGTGTGTGTACTGTCGAGTGTAAGTGTATATGTGTGCATGTGAGTGTTTATGTGTGCATATATGCAGTGTGTATCTCTGTGTGTCATGTGTGTGTCATGTGTGTTGTAGAGTGTGTGTACTGTTGAGTGTAAGTGTGTGTGTGTGTGCATATTATTCGAGGGGCACTTTTGGACTTCTATGTAGAATGAGGTCCATATTTTACCCCCCCCCTGTGAATCATTTATCCGAAAGCTTCAATCTTTTTAGAGCCTTTCCTCTCATAAAATGAAGCAGCAGAATGGTTGGGTTATGTTGCTTTCCTCATTTTTATACAGCGCTGACCTAGAGAAGAATGTTCTGCTAGAAGAAAGGGCGTGCACCCTTCTTATCGCTAGCATTTAAAGGCTTTCCCCCACTTAAAATCGATCTCAATTAACTTTGATTTCTTTCTTTAGAAAACCATGTGTTGAAATTATACTTTGCCAGATGTGAGAGGCTTCCTTTCCGCTTGCACACGCTTAGCCCTCATTTCAGCTGGGGTACTCTTGAGAGTAAAAATTTTAAGTTACTGTTTCTTTTGTTGCTTCTCAAGACCTCTATTTTTTAATATGCAGCCTCTCATCTTGCCTGTCCCTTCTGTGTAACCTGGGTTTTTTTTTTGCCAGTTTCTGATGTAAATCACTAATTTATTCATGAGTCTTCTCATCAGAGAGCCAAAGGTAACATTACACAGTATGCTATTCTCCACACGTTTTGCTTGAGTCCTTCTGCCCAGCGACGAGTGGACACAGCCTTGCTTTCTGTTTTGAGTGTGCAAACCATCTACGTGATCATAGCGGAGGCAGAGGAGGGACCTGCCCATAAAAAAGTTCAAGGTGTATTAGCCCAGCTTCAGTAGTTTATTGGACTTTGGAGGACTTATTAGATCCTGCAGCTCTGAGATTAGAGTCCTTAACTCATACATCCAATGGGACAGGAAAGACTGGCTTATAATTCGCACTCCTTAACATCTAGGATGCCACTTCCTGGGCTGCACCTGCACGACCTGTGGATATGGTTGTGTGGCATAGGTAAGAAATCCACGGCGCTGTGTGCTTACCTCTGGTTCTCTGACTGACATGACACACCATTCAGTTTCTGTTTAAACTCCAGCCATGGTCTTTCCCAAAGTGGTGCAGAGCTGCCACGGGCTGAAGCCAAGGGCAAGCTTTATTTGTGTGTATTAAGAGGCAGGCAAGAGAACTCCTTCTCAGGCTTCTTAGGCACTGACTCAGCAGAGCCAGTCAGACCAGGAAGCCATGTGGGAAACAGAGAGATTCTTGGTCCTCAGGGAGGAGACGGAGCACTGAAATACACACGGAATGAGCCCGGGTAGACGGGAGGTACTCGAGAGAAGTTGTGGTTTTTTTTTTTTTTTTTGGTTTTTCGAGACAGGGTTTCTCTGTGTAGCCCTGGCTGTCCTGGAACTCCCTCTGTAGACCAGGCTGGCCTCGAACTCAGAAATCCGCCTGCCTCTGCCTCCCAAGTGCTGGGATTAAAGGCATGCGCCACCACTGCCCGGCAGAAGTTGTGGTTTTATTTGTCTGGTGGGACTTCATCTTCAATAGGGAGCTGTGTAAAACTCCCCTACTGACAGAGTGACAGATCTACTCACTTTAAGATCCACCCGAAGAATGAGAACAGGGTCCCAATGTGGACACATTTCCCAGTGAGACCAAGAGTCGGCAAACAGGTGTGGCAACACACAAGTGTGCACTTTCACAAGGTTCCTAGCTTGCCTTGACCAGCTCTCCCACAGTTAGCTCAGCGCCACTGGTCCTGGATCATGATGAGAAAGGTTTTGGTGGGCTTTTCCCCACCTCTCCGCTGGCTCCAAGTTCAATTTAAAGAAATACCCAGAGCTAGGGAGATGGCCACGTGGCCAAAGTGCTATTCATAGAAACATAAAGACCTGAATTCATATTTCTAGCACCCATGTAAAATCAAGACACGACAGTATACACCTGTAATCTCTGCACTGCAAGGCAGAGACAGGAACATTCTGGGCTGCTCACTCACTAAGAAATCAAACTAACTAGTAAACTCTGCATTCAGGAAGAGTACCTGGCTCAAAATTAAGATGAAGAACAGTTTAGAAAGATACCTTCCATCAACCTGTGGTGTCTACATGTGTGCTTGTGTGTGTGTGCGTGCGGGCATGGAGGGACATTTTTCCTGTTCTAGAAACTAGAATCAGATTGTTTCATAATTGCATGTGGTAGCTATACAATGTATCAATCAAGTAGTTGAAATTTCTAAGTCAAGTCTGCCTTGTCTGGTTTGCTTATAGACTTTAAACAAAATGTGGGCTTACCACCTGCTTAAGCAGAGAAGAATGTCCCCATTGGGACAATTTTCTGTTTTTTTTCTCACAAAATAATAAAAATATCAGCGAGGGATCGGAGGAGACTGCACAAGCTAGCTCTTTACTGGTCTAGATCTTTTAAACATTCCGGTATTTGGAGGCATCTGGGTAATTCACAGCTTTTTTTTTTTTCTTCATTTACCATCCAGATGTTCACCATCATGGAAGCATTGTGTGAAACCCTATTCAGCTAATAACGTAGAGTGGAAAAATCCTCCTTTGGTGTCGCGTCTCCCTTCACTCTTCCGAGGACCTCTACCTCAGAGGCTCCTGGAGCACGGGGGGTCCCACCAGATGCCTAGGTGTCAGCCCTCACAGTTCTTTTTCTAATCCCCGTGACTGTTCTGCGCTCTTGTCTGCTTGAATTATAGATTGCATTTGTCAAATAATGACACATGCAATTGGATGTCTTCTAAGACCTTTGAAATTCAACTTCCTTGTGTTGAGATTAAAGAGGGTACTGTCTGCCCCAGCACAGTCCGGGCTAGGGTGCTGGAAACCTGCAGCTAAACATTTCTAGGCTGGGCAGCTCCAACTTCTGCCGTGTGTGAGGAAGAAAACAAAGAAACTTTGTTTTCTCCTTTCTGCTGGGGAGAAAGGCAAGCCTTTTTAGCTATGTAAAGTGTGGTTCCCTAAGTATTGGAAATGACTCTCAGCACCATGCCGCTGTCCTCTGGGATGACCTCAGTCTGCATTTCTGTTTCTTCGTCCAGGAGGCCTTGTCAGTCGTGAGTGAGGACCAGTCACTATTTGAGTGTGCCTACGGAACACCACACCTGGCTAAGACAGAGATGACCGCATCCTCTTCCAGTGACTATGGCCAGACATCCAAGATGAGTCCCAGAGTCCCTCAGCAGGACTGGCTGTCTCAACCCCCGGCCAGGGTCACCATCAAGATGGAGTGCAACCCTAGTCAGGTGAACGGTTCCAGGTAAGCAATGCTGACCCTGCCTGTCCCAGACCTCCATTCTTCCCGTCTGCTGAGAAGGGTAGCTTCTTTGCTCTGCTTCAAAGACTCTTAGAGATCAAGGCCACTAACTGGTAACATGGGGGCACTTCTAGGAAAACTTAACACTCCAGTGGTTTGGGCTGAGGACAGAAGCTGCAAAACCAGTAGTGTATTTACCAAGAACTGCCTTTGAAGACCCACTGCTCAATTCTGTTTCTCAGGCGCAAGGGCTGGTTGGGAGGGGGACTTGCTCACTGATGGCAGAGCTCATTTCTGGAGTTTTATTTGCCTGGAAAAGACTGTGGTCCTATGTTTCTATGGAGACAGCACTATCAGCAAGTGGTCAGCCAGTGTAGCATCTGACTGAGCCACTTGACTTTGCTTACGGGTCCCCCATGTATGCATACACAGTCTCAGCCTGCTGTCCCTGCTGTTGCTGGCCCCTCTTAATGCACGTCACTCTTGTCTCCATTTAAGCCTCTCAAATCTCCCATAGCTGCTGTTTCTTGAGTTTTCCGTGGGAGTGTGGCTGGCACTTGGGATATTTACCACACCATGATCTCTGTCAATCCAAAGCCTTTCATTACACAGAAGTTTGAAAAGAAGCACAAGGGATAGGGAGATCGCTCAGTGGGTGAAGCGTTGAGCGCTGGATCATGAGGACTTCAGTTCTAATCCCCTGAACCTGCATAAAACTGGGGATAGTAGCCTATGCCTATAACAGAAGTTCCCCTGCAAGGAGATGTGATGCACACACCCTGGTGCCTGTGGGCCAGCTTGTTTGACATAAGCACTGCCAAAATACAAGAAGACTCTGTCTCAAATAAGCTGCAAGGTGAAGGTGAACTCTTACAGCATCCTGAGGAGGAGGAAGGGTGAAGGGATGGGGATGGGGAAGGGGAGGGAAAGGGAAGGAGGGAGGGAGAGGAAGAGAGAGATGGGGAGAGAGAGAAGTGGGTAGTATCATTCATTTCTATACTATTCCATATATACCCAGGGAAATGATGTAAATCCCTGAGACAAAGACAGGCTGTGTTATTTTAAATGTCCTACAATCTCCATATATACACACAGTTTAAGAACAGTTTCTACTTTCTTGCGCTTCACGAATACAAAGCTCCTTTATACACGGTAGATCACTGATCCCCAGATCACCACTAAGGGGAAGGCCTGTTCTCATTGGATGGACGAGGAAGCCTCCGAGCAGGCACTGATTGGCTGGCCAGCCCAGACACCACTTAAAAGGACTCAGAATTTGGATGAAAACCAAGATCTCGACTTCCAGAACACTTTTCACCCTGCGGCTATGAGAGGGTCTCTTTGTTACATGTGTGTCTCAATGCTAAATATGTTTAAAGCGTTGCGTTCTTAAGTGCTGGAAATCATTGCGTCAGCTGCTAGCGTGTGATTAACACAGGTGTCAATCACAGCACTTCCAAGGAACTCTTAGCGGCACTGTTGCTGGGCTGTGGGGAAGGTGGGCAGTCCTCAGCTGGCCTGTGCCTAGAGAAGGTGGTCATTTCTGTGTGTCTGGCTTTCATCCACGCTTGACGTTTTATTTGTTTGCTTGGTTAGTTGCTTTTTGTTTGCAATTTTTTGAGACATAATTCAGGCTGGCCTTGAACTCAGGATCTTCCTGTTTCTGGCTTCTAGGTACTGAGAATGTGGGTTGTACACCCACACTAAGAATGCTGGAGTAGAGGCAAGGGTTAGGAATGCCCATCACCCACTGAGAGCCTCAGCATTCAGGAGCTGAGAACTGGGCATGGCTCACCTGCAGATGAGCAACAACAGGAAGGCTCTGTGATTGGCTGTGTTGCTTTCCTGTATCCTTCATGTCTGCCAAGGACTTCACTCATCTCCTGGTCTCCAGCTCAGTGGCTTCTCCTAACTGCTTCTAACCTGGGCTTACATGGAGTAGTCTCCCTGTAGTCAGTCTGTCTGTCTGTCTGTCTGTCTGTCTGTCTGTCTGTCTGTCTCTCTCTCTCTCTCTCTCTCTCTCTCTTGCTCTCGCTCTCTCGCTCTCTCACTCTCTGTCTGTCTCTCACTGTCTCTTTCTCTCCCCCCTCTGTCTCTCTCTCTCTTTTTCTCTCTCTGTCTCTCGCTCTCTGTCTCTGTCTCACTCTCTCTGTTTCTTTCTCTCTCCCCCTTCTCTCCCCCCCTCTCTCTCTCTCTCTCTCTCTCTCTCTCTCTCTCTCTCTCTCTCTCTCTCTCACACACACACACACACACACACACACACACACACATCTACCCTTTGAAGCCAAGTTCAAAAGCTATTGCAAATTGCCTAGGACCTGCTGATGAAGTGGCTTCATGCGAGAGTTGCATTTTATAGCCTTGTTCTTGCCAGAGCAAAGCCCACCTCTATCCCCATGGGGCAGAGCTCTCGGCTCTGGCTTTCTTGGTCCATCCCTAGCCATCCATCAGTCACTGCATAGGAACCAGCAGAGGGGAGGCAGGATAGATGGATGGTGTGGTGGGATTCTATTGAACCTCAGGCTCTCCGTGCTCACAACCTTCTGAAATAAGACTCGTGTCAGGGTGAGCAGTGTAGCCGTTCACATTGTTTCTATAAAACATAATAAATGGATGGCAGAGAGAAAGGAGTTACAACTGTGGGAGCTGGCGGGGAAGTCCCTGTGGGTTTGGCTTGCCCGTCAGGATGCTCGAAGACAGAAGCTAAGTTTAAGTTGTCCTGTATACACTGGCTATCGCTTCCCAGCCTCAGGGTTCAGTGGTAACCCTGTCTCTCCCCCTTCTTCTTTCAGACCTCTCTCCTAGGAAGCCCCCTGGGGTTTGCAAGGTGGGAGCCTGGTGGTGTACAAAACTGAAACCAGCTCCTAGCACTGTACACAAAAGGTCTATCAGTGCGCCAGTCTCTCCTAGCTGCCAGCCTCCCACAATTGCAGTGAGGTCTCCATGCCTCCCTCTAGGCTGGCCATCGAGGCCAGAGATAGGGTACCCTAAGGCGTGGCCACACCAACTGCCTACCATTGCCAGGTGCTGGGGCTCTACCCAGCAGGCTGTGTTCCTTGGCTCTGCACCCCTGGTCCAGGCAGCCAGATCCAACAGCTGCTGTGGGCAGTGCCTTCCTGCCACCTGCGATGGCATTTCTTCTGCTTTTCTGCCTTTATTTTAAAATTCATAGAAATGTGTATTACATATTGAGCACATACCCCAGATACCCCCTCACCCCTTTTCTTGGCCCTCCACACTTGTTTACCAATCTGGACAACTATGGCCTATGTGCACGCATGGTTTTATGTGTTCCTACAAAATCTGTAAGAACCACGCATGACAGAGAACATGAAATCTGTCTTTCTGAGAAAGACTCGTTCACTTACTATGATTATTTCCAATTATCTTATTTTTCTGCAAACTATATAATCTTGATCTTTTTATGGATTGAAAAATATTCCCTGTGTTTATATACCATACACCCTTGATGACGATCCTTGGTGGCCTGCCTAAGGACCCACAGATACTGGCATTTCATGAGCTGTGGTCCCAAGCTGGGTGCTCTACTCCCAGGCTTCTCCCCCAACCTCTTGGAGCCATGAACTCATTAATTTTGTCAGATGAGCGTCTCCTTGGGGTGGTGCTCTCAAAGTGAGGTCCTGAGCCAGGACCTGGGGACAAGAGCTCAGCCTTCAGAGATCCCCAGGCTCTGGAATCACAAGGGATGTGGGCTAAGTCTGCACAGCAGTCACAAGGAATATCACAGGGCACTCTGGTGTTCTGATGGCTGAGAGTGGTACCCACTCTGGGACACCATTGAGGGAGGGGAGAAATAAGAACCCAGTATCCAGATGCAGGGCCAGTGTGAGCTGGGTCAGCTCGGCAAGTAGAGGGGGTTATGCTGGAGGTCTGTCTGTCCCCCTGCACAGGGCAGCAACACTTGTAACTCACCCCAAGGACTCTGTCAGGCTTGGCAGAGTCAAAGAAGTAAGGGATGATGTTCCCTGGACCTTGCCTCTTGGTGCAGCTTTGGAAGAGCAAAACCCACCTCCCTCCAGCCTGTGGTTGGATAGCAAGATGCTTTTGGTGCATTATTTTAAAGTATTTGTTTATTTAACTTGATATAGAGTCTTGTGTATCCAAAAGCTAGACTTTGTGTGATGTAGCTAAGGGTGACCCTGAACTCTTGCTGTTTCTGCTTCTACCTTCAAAGTGGCTGGGATTATAAGAAGTACCACTACACTTGATTTCTGAAGTATTGGGAACTGAACCTAGCACCTCAAGCATGTTAGGCAAGTAAGCTACCAACTGAGCTACACCTCCTGCCTTGTGACTTTAGCAGTGTGCCCTGTGAAGTGTGGTAAAGGTCATCCGAAGAGGAGCGGGTCACTTGATTGGCCCTTTGACCTCAGACATGATGGTTACATTCAGCCAGTCATTCAGTGGAGTGTGTTAAGCACCTGCTATATACTCAGTCACTGTTCTAAAGAGGTAGCAATCAAATCCTTTGCTGTTGGCTTTCTAAGGGAAGATGGCCACCATTTGATCAGCTGACTTGTTAAAACACACAGCAGGGTAGATCAGATCAAACTCTAAGGAGAAAAGTAAGGCAGTTCCAGGCAAGGTGGCCCAACAGGTTACCTCTCAGAAAGTGACATTTGGTTAAAGACCCAATGACAGAGAAGGAGCTCTCTTGGTTACACAGTGGAGACCATCCCAGGTTAAGGGAATGCTCTGTGCAAAGGCCCTGTGGTCAGCCCAAGATACTCTAGGACCACAAGAGGGCTGTCCACATGTACTGACCAGGAGGAGAGGAGTAGGGGGACGTGAGTTTGCAGGACATGCCTGTGAAGAACATTGGCTTCACTGCAGAGCCAGCCCAGACGCTTGCAAGTGAGGGAGAGCTCTGAGTTATTCAGACTCCACAGGTCTCCCTGTTGTCTGTGCTGAGGCTGAGGACCTGATGCTATATGCAGAGGTCTGGGGTGTGCTGTCCTGGGGCTCTGCAGAGTAGAGTGGTGGAGAGCAGGGAGAGACATTGCAGGCTGCATATGCTCTGAAAAGGGAGGTGGTGTGCTCTGCTACCAGGATGAGCTGTGTGAGGAAGGAAGGAAGCCAGGACAGGATAGAGACTATAAACCAAGCACGCTGTGGACAGGCCAGAGCTCGGAAGCACCCTGGGCTCACAGCCCAAGTTCCTCTTGGGCGACAGCCTTCACATTGTGACTTGGTTCTGACCAATACCAGGTAAAATGTCAGGTTCTTCTGCCTCCAATAGTGGAGCAAACCTTCAGCCATTCCATCAATGAGTCCCAGCACAGGGGATTTTTGAATCTAGTTGGAGTCTGGCAACGTCTGAAAGGCGCGCACGCGTGCGTGCGTGTGTGTGTGTGTGTGTGTGTGTGTGTGTGTGTGTGTGGCAACTGAGAGTTTCCTAGGTATCTGGGAATGGAGGCCAAGGGATGCCGGTGTCACCAAATACTGGATAGGATGGCATAGGGTGGCACTGACCCCTTCAAAAATGATCTGACTCCACATGCTCACGGTGTGTAAGCCTGCTTTGTCAACATTATTGTTCCTACGGACTGCCATGAAGATAGAGCTATGAGAGCACACAGTCTGTCAAGGGGAGTACAGCTTGGGTGGTCTAGATGGTGATAGAGTGCTTGTCTCCCATGCACACAGTCCTGAGTGTCAGACCTACAACTGCCTAAGACCATCAAGGTGGCTATAATCCCAGCACTCAGGAGGCAGAGGCAGTTGCATCAGAAGTTCAAGGCCAGCCTAAGCTACATGGTAGATTGGAGACCCACCTGGGCTACATGAGACCCTGCCTAAAACATGCAATTAACAATGACAAAAAAGAAATCTCCAAAGATTGGCAACAGGTGTTCTAAACACGGAGAATGCCTAGGACTCACGATGACAGAGCTAAAGGTGAGACCTGCTGCAGGACCCTGGAAGACATTGCTAGCAAAAGCCACCACTGGTCAACATTTCTGCAATGCTCTGCAACCGTTTAGAAGGTATTTTAGGATAGAGGACGTCCAGTTTCCTCAGCAAGACAAGATGGCGTGATTACAGTTAGACCATATGCCTTCGGTGGACACTAGTTGAGAGCTAGAAATCAAGCTTTAAAGTCCTGTTTCAGGTGCACACCCTTTACAGTTTCTGTCTCTCGCTGTGTTAGAATCAGTGCTTTGTGTGCCTGGTGCAATTAATTCCTAGCAGGTTTTAATGCCAAGAACTCTTTATGTGCAACCAACTCACGTTGAACATTTGAAGCTATCCACAGGCATGGCTTTTCTTCCAGCTTGGGTTTGCTATACATATGCTTTCTTGTACTTGGGGGAGCTTTAGGCAGTATTTGGGAGCAGTGATACTCCTGGGCTAATTGCATTGCTCCCTTCTGCCGCAGGGCTCTGACTTGAATTGGCAGGCAAGTTGCCTCCTAATTGAGCTCGGCTGCCCTCCAGGCTGTGGCTGGCACAGCGCTGGGAGACTTTCCAATGAGTAGTTTTTCCTAACAGTAATGGTGTGTATCTTAGTCAGTTTGGGTTTCTATGACAGAAATACCCAAGACTGGGTGGCATATAAACAGCAGACGTGTATTCCTCTTATTTCCAGAGGTTGAGAAACAGCACCAGGTCACCGGCTGATTTGGTGTCTGATGTGCACCTGCTTCCTGTTCCCTGAGGGCAGCTTCCTGCTGCGTGCCTGCGTGACTGAGCAGCAAATCCTCTCTGTCTCTTCTGTCTGTCTGTCTCTGTCTCTCTGTCTCTCTCTGCCTGCCTCTCTCTGTGCCTGTCTCTGCCTCTTTGTCTTCTCTGTCTCTTCTGTCTTTCTGTCTCTGTCTCTCTCTCTATCCCTGTCTCTTTCTCTCTGTGTCTCTCTCTATCTGCTTCTCTGTGTCTCTGTCTCTCTCGGTCTGCCTCTTTCTGCCTCTCTGACTTTCTCTGTCTACCCCTCTTTGTCTCTCTGTGTGTCTTTTTATCTCTATCTCTTTCTCTCTATGTGTCTTTCTTCTGTCTTTGTCTTTATCCCTGTCCCTTTCTCTCTCTCTGTCTCTGTCTATCTCTGTCTGCCTCTCTCTGTCTTTGTCTCTGTCTCTCTCTCTCTGTCTCTCTCTGTCTCTCTCTCTCTCCTGTTTGTTAGGAATGCCTGTTTGCAGTTTGTGAGCAACAGAGGTTGGTGTCAGATGGTCAGATGTCTTCCTCAGTTGCTTTTTTCTTTATTTCCTAAGGCTGTGTCTCTCAATGAACCGAGAACTTGATAACTAGCTCACCCAGCTAAGTAGCCTACCTTGAGGGATCCCCTGTCTCTGACCCACAAGCTCTGGGATTGTAAGTAGGTGACCACACCTCCCTATCTTTCATGTGGTTGCTGGGGATCTGAACCTTTGCACGACAAGCATTTTATCTCCTGAGCCAGCCCTGGAATTTTCTTAAGTGAAGATACGAATTCCATCCTGGATGAAGGCTCTATTCTTGTAGCCTAGCATTCTCCCATTGTCCACCTAACTTCATCACAGTGGGTTTCTACATATTAGTTCAGTGAGGAGCCACCCACGCCAGCCATGGTGGGTCCTGATATACTGGCTCCTTTTACTTTCATGGACCCCCATGTCTTGGTGAAGGTGCTATGCTACAAAGGTGATATGTAGACATGGTGACAAAGGTCTGGGTTTGGAAGGACATGGAGGCTCAGTTGTTTCTTGTCTCACCTCCCTTCCTCCCTTCTCCTCAGCTTCCTGCCATCTTTGTTCTCTTGGGCACCATTATGTAAGAGGGGACACGAGGCTTTGTCCTCCCCAGGGTTGCCAAAAGGCTGCTGCTAGGCGAAGGGGCCTAGCTTTGGCATTTTCTGTCTTGAAAGTGAAGTTCTTTCAGTTGGTCAGAATTTACATATTTTAAAACATAAAAATCCAATGCAATTTTGGTGCAAGCTCGAGAGCCTAGGTTTGGATCCCCAGAATCCTGTAAAACCTAAACACACAGAAAAGCGCGTGCCTCTAATCTCATACCTGGGTCAGGCAGAGACAGGTAGGACCTGCTTGGGTGTCCTTAACAAGCTAGCCTAGCCTAATCGGTGGGTTGTCAGTCCTAGTGAGAGACCCTGTCTCAAAATGCAAGAGGGAAGTAGACTGAAGACTGACACCCAGCATCAACCTTTGGCTTCCACATGTATGTACACACTTGTACATAACATCACACAAATACAAATACAGAACACATCACATACACCACACATACTACACACAGATACACAGGAATACACACAGACACACATATACACAAACCATACATAACACACAGACACACACACACACACACACAGGAATACACACAGACATACATACTACATACACAGAGACACATACAGACACACACAGGCAGACATAGAGACATACATACTACATATACACACACACAGGAATACACACAGACATATATAGTACATACACAGAGACACATACACAGACACAGGCAGATACAGAGACATACATATTACATATACACAGACAAATACTGGCACATGCACACTATATATAATACACATATAATACATATTTACATATTTACATGTTATAATACATAACAGACACACATACATGCATGCACACCATACATAACACACATATACATACACACACAAGGAATACACACAGACACATGTACACTATACATAACACACATACATACACAAGAATAGACACAGACACACTCACACACAGACACATTCACACACATGCACACACAGACAGACATACACAGACATACACACAGTCACACATATCCACACTTACACACAGATACATACACAGAAACACACAGAGATATATACACAGACACATACAAAGATACACACACAGATGCATACATGCATGTGTGCACACAGAAACACACACAGACATAGACATATACAAGCACACGCACAGATACACAGACATGCACATACAAAAAGACACACACATACACAAAGACAAACATACAGACACATAGAGACACACAGAGATACACAGATGCACACTTGCATGTGTACACACACACAGACATGAACACACGCAGACATAAACACACACACATACACACATGTGCACACACATGCATACAGAGACACACACACACCTTAGAGCCTCAGAATGTTGACTCAGTGATTTCTTTCCTTTCTTAAAATTGTCTTTCGAATAAAGCTAAAGAGATTTGAAGTGGAGATACTGTTTGTGATCTTCATTGTGGAACTCTAGAAGCTGCCTTCTATAGAATATTCTAGTCCCCAGTGATAATCCCTCCACAGATTTTAAATTTCCCTCTAGTTTTCAAGACCCAAATGAGGCACTGTCTTGCTGATAACCATTTTCAGCTATAAATAGAAGTATGTACTTAAATAATTAAACTCGTTGGGAAATGTCAAGCCCCTTCTGGGAGACAAAGAACGAACTGTTGTCGAGTTAGCGATTAATTAATTTTGCCTTCAGCTGCTTGAGAAAGGGGTAGAAACAGGGTTGTTCAGAAGAGCCAGAGATCCCAGGTGTGAGAGAATATTTAGCCAGTGTAAAAATAACATGCAGCTGAGAAGACAGACATGTATGGTTCAGGCTGAGCCTGGAGTCACACATGAATCATGCCGAGTTCCACCCGCTGCTCAGGCTGTGGGCTCTGAAGCAGCTTTTCCACTGCATCTGAATCAGAAATAAAACAGACCCACAAATTACCCCAGAGCTGGCCAGACAATCCACTCCTTGTCTGGAGCCCTAAAAATACCTTTTGTGGGGACTTGCTTCCATTCACACTGTGAAACCTGGGTAGGGTGAGACGTGGCTGATTAACACTAGGCAGTGGCTTTGGGGAGGTTAAACTGAATTACACTCCAGTGGGACCAGGCCTGAGAGTCATCCCCAGTTACATTCCAGTGGGACCAGGCCTGAGACTCATCCCCAGCTACACTCCAGTGGGACCCGGGCCTGAGAGTCATCCCCAGTTACACTCCAGTGGGACCCAGGCCTGAGACTCATCCCCAGTTACACTCCAGTGGGACCAGGCCTAAGAGTCATCCCCAGTTACACTCCAGTGGGACCAGGCCTGAGAGTCATTCCCAGTTACACTCCAGTGGGACCAGGCCTGAGACTCATCCCCAGTTACACTCCAGTGGGACCAGGCCTGAGACTCACCCCCAGTTACACTCCAGTGGGACCAGGCCTGAGACTCATCTCCAGTTACACTCCAGTGGGACCCAGGCCTGAGACTCATCCCCAGTTACACTCCAGTGGGACCAGGTCTGAGACTCATCCCCAGTTACACTCCAGTGGGACCTGGGCCTGAGACTCATCTCCAGCTTGCCCTGTTTGGAGTAGGTGTGAGGGTGGTGGGCCACTCATGGCAATGACCTTTGTCTCTTAGGGCAAAGCTGAAAATCGAGCTTTTCTGTACCTCCATGAATCTTTATTAAAGTGTGTGGGTTCTGAGGATTGAACCTGGGTCCTTGTGAGCGCTTTACCCACTGAGCCATCTCCTCAGCCCATCAGAACATGTTCTTCTTATTGTATTATAACCTAACAGTGCAGATGGCCTTTAGAGACTGTGACATTCTAATAGCCGGTTACAAGCAGGAGGCTGTGTGATGGAAAACAGAAGAGCTACTGAGGTTCGATAAAGAACCAGATACCAGCAACACATGCACACATAATACACCTGTACACATATGCACATGTATGCACATACATGCAATGCATATATGTATACACATGTATACACACATGCACACATACATGTATACTTACACACATGCATACACATGCACATACACATGTATACACACATACACACACATATACCTGCTCATGCTGCTGTTTTAATTTTTACAGTGTTTGACAGTTTGTGCACTCACTTTATATGTTTCATCTAAGGGAATCATCACCAAAGCATGAAGATGACATTCAGTCCTTTCTAGAAATGAAGGTGACTCAATCACAGTCAACCATGGTCACCACTGGTTTTCTAGTTCTCAGACGCGGGCCTCCTAATTTACCATAGTTAAGGGAAGCATCCTGGGGTTTATCTGCAGAGATTTGTCAGAAATCGGTCCATCCAGTCATTCACCAATTTCAAAGACATGGAGAAAACACAATTCTAGAGATGGGGACCCTAGATGTGAGTTTGGCAGGTGAGTACAGCAGGTGCGAGCTTAGCAGGTGAGTTCAGCAGGTGCAAGCTTAGCAGGTGAGTTCAGCAGGTGCGAGTTTAGCAGGTGAGTTCAGCAGGTGCGAGTTTAGCAGGTGAGTTCAGCAGGTGCGAGTTTAGCAGGTGAGTTCAGCAGGTGCTAGGTGATTCAGAACAGCCTTCAGCACTAAAGGCAGAGGAAGAAGAAGCACAAGAGTAGAAGTTGTAAGAAGTTGAATGTATGGTAGCATGTGCATGTGTATGCATGTGTGTGTGCATACATGTGTGTGCATGCGTACATGTGTGTCTGGTGTGTGTGTGTGTGTATGTAGGTACCCCTGTGTGTAAAGCCAGTCATGTTTCCTCATGCTCGGGCATCATTTTACAGGCACCATTCATTCACCTGACTCATTATTTGAGACAGGTTGTCTCACTGGCCTGGGACTCACCCATGAGCCTAGGCTGGCTGAACAGTGAGCCCAGGGATCTCCCATTTCTACCTCTCCTGTGCTGGTTTTCCACTTGGGTTCTGAGGATCAAATTCTTCATCCTTGTAAGGCAAGTGCTTTACTGACTGAGGTATCTCCTCAGCTCTAGCATGTGGTCATTCTGGCATGTAAACTAGAGGAGCCTTCTCCACTCCAGTCTACCTACTGAGGACAGAGACACTGATGTCCCATTGGCTCTGAGGTGGTGCTTGGCCTGGAAGGCTGCATGCACACTGTGGGTGAAGGAAGGAGGGCAGTTGCCCAGTCCCTGCTTGCTGGGACAGCTGGGGAGTATGCTTATCTCTGTGGCTCAGGGACCAGGGCAGGATGGACCTGGCCTACTTGGCTTTGTCTTAGGGAAGGAGAATGCTGACAGAGCAGCAGCAAGGACATTTTGAAAGCACAGCTATGAGACAAAGGACAAAGCAGTGGAGGGGTCACCTTTCTATGCAGGGGAATTCGAGAGAGCTAGGTGAGAAGACCAGGTCCTGAAGGACAGCCAGGTATTTGACAGATTTGGTGAATTGCCTCCACCCACACCAAACAAAGATGCCTCAGTTTCCTGGATTCTACCATGGCTGACGCTAGACTGTGTAGGGTCCAGTATCTTCCTCTAGCTGTCCCAAAGGTAAAGTGAACCACAGGTTGAAGGTCTCTAGAGAGCTCAGGTTTGTACACGGTAACATTCTTGTATGAATGAGGGCCATTAACACCCACAGGGTGGTGGCAGGTGACACAGGATGGATGACGGCCATGCTTGTCCAACTCATGGTCATGGCTCGGCCATTTTACTGTGAGAGCGTTCCATGATGGAACCTGCCCTGCTGTAAGCAGACACCACGTGAGGAAACAGATTGCAGATGCCAGGTTTATTTTGTTGTTCAGGGACCAAAAGACCTCATTTTATATATCTCAGTGTGTTTTTCCAGGCTTATTACCTCTTCTTAAAAAAACAAAAACAAAAACATGTGTGTGTGGAAACATCTGAAAGGGGCTTTCTTCTTGGGCTGTAAGCCACTCAGTCATAAAAGTCTGCTCAGCAGCTTTCCCAACAGCCTGCTGTCTGTCCTGGGCTTTGACCATCTCTTCATGGCCGATGATCTCAGTCAGGTTCGCTCTCACTCAGCTCTCTTGGTCTGAAGCTCTTTGCTCTGATTTTCCCCGTGCTCACATATGTCAGCCCATCATCTGTGTGGAGCATGCACCCTGCAGAACAGAGATTACATGTAATATCCAACTGCAGAGTCAAGAGACCCTTTCAACCAAACGCCAAGATCATATATGTGTCCATGTAGACAGTGCCTTCTTAGAGCCTTCTCAGGAACTCTACCTCACTTCCACATGGGTGCCCCCAACTCAGTCAACAAGATAACACATCCTGACCATCCTGCTCCTCTCCGAGGGGGAGAGGTTTTGGAAAATATTCAGTACTGAAGGAGAGTCTTCGGAGAGTCCATCCAATGGCATCTTGAATGTGTGGATTCACCAGTGGAGTTGTGACATTTGGGACCTCAAATATGAGAGTTTAAATAACACTTTTAGGATGGGCCCTGTAGCTTTGGGCAAGTCATTCGGTCTATCCCTGTTTTATCTGGGACACTGCAGTTTACTAGTTAGGACCCTCAGCACTTGGGGACAGGATTCACTTGGTTGGAGAACTGTGAGACTTGGATTTTTAAGTTTACTTTTAAACTTATGTATACGTGCGTCTTTATGAGTATGTGCTCTGTGTGTGTGTGTGTGTGTGTGTGTGTGTGTGTATGGGTGTATGTGTGCATGTGTGTGTGCTTGTGTGTGCCCATGGAGGCCAGAAGAGGGTGTCAGCCTCCTGGAACTGGAGTGTCATATGGATGGCTATGATCTGCCTAATGTGTGCTAAAAACTGTGCTAGGGCTCTCTGGAAGAGCAGCCAGTGCTCTTAACTTATAATCCATCTGTCCCAACCTCCGTGAGGTATTAAAAGGAATACTTACTTTTTTATTTCTTGTCCTAGTAAGATTACTTTTTCTTTAATAAATTAATATCTGAGTAGATGACTTTGAAAAAAATTTCCTTTCTTCTGGCCCTGGTTTGCATGTGTGTCCCTGTTACATACAGGGTGTACCAGGGAGTGATTAGATCCCTAGGCTAGGACAGCATTCCAGGGCTACAGTGCAGATTTTAGGCTACAATAACATGTGGCCCAGGGAGTTCCTGTCTACCTCAAATTAAGAATTTTGTCTTTCAAAGTAGAATCTCTTCCCTTTACCCTGTGCAGATATTCCCTGCAGGAGAAGAAGCAGTCTGTGAGTTTTGGTCACTCACCTTACGTTAAACGTGTCTCTTCGGGCACCTTCACCCCTCCCTGTCTTATTTTTCGTGTGGAGTTATTTTTCACTCTGTATATGCCTGTGGACTGTTTGTGTGCCCAGTGCCTAAGGAAGCTAGTGGACACTAGATCCTGCAGGACTGGAGTTACAGATGGCTGTGAGAAGCCATGTGTCTGGGGATTGAACCCGGGTCCTACGGATGAGCAGTGTTTTAAACTTCTCTAGCCTGTCTTCTCTTTTGTGTGCGCGCCACCTCCGTAGATGTCGGCGAGACCTGGTGAGCTATGGTGAAGACTTTTCCCACGGGTCAATGCCAGGTCTTCCTGTGACACGTTATCACAGACAAGATGATAGCAAGACCAGAGCAGCTCCACCCAGTGCATGAGTGTTGAAAAGCCACTTCAGGGGGCCACGCAAGACCTTTCCTTTCAGAGTTAAGAGTTCCCTTAATGAAGAACTTAAAATAGTCAAATTCACTGCTTCATCCTGACTTCCTTTGTTAATAACTAAGTGTGACAGGGTAAAACATTATATATTTTATTTATAATAACACACAGACAGACACATATAGACATGCACAGACATACACAGAGAGGTACACATATTATATATTTTATTTATATTTACTTATAAGATATAAGTTTTGAAAATAGAGTCTAATGGCTTCATTTTGCTGTTTGTTTGTTTGTTTGTTTTTTATGATGGAGGATGGGATTGGAAACCCATCAACATGAATTATGCCTGCGGGTTATAACATGAAAACCAAAGTAACTTGGCTAAAGGCTGTCCATTGCTGTTTGTTTATTCAGAGACCAAGTCTCACTACATAGCCCAGACTGGCCTCAAACTCACTGTGTAGCCCAGGCTAGCCCTCAAGCTTGTGATTCTTCCATTTCAACATCTACTGTCCTTGCCTTTGACTGTGTTTTAAATAGTTATATATAGTTTGGATACACACTGGCGACCGGTTATATCCAGATTTCGTAAGGGGATCTATTTAATTTCATAGAAAAATTCCCATAATCCATGTATGGAGGTTTTGTTCTCAGGAAAATTAATGTCAGTAATTAAAGGGGTGTGAGGATGTGGCTCAGTGGATAAAGCACTTTCCACACACTCGTGAAGATCTGAGTCTGGATCCCAGAACCTATGTAGAGCCAGGTGGAGCAGCATATGTGTGTTCTCCCAGTGTTCCTAAAGCCATGACAGAGGACCAGATAGGAGACTAAGAAACTCCAGGACAGCTATGATGTCATAGCTCAGTGGTAAACTACAGGAGACCTTGTCTCAAATAAGGAAGTAGATGAGGACTAACACCGGAGGTTGTCCTCTGGCCTCCATGTATATACAACGGTATTCATAGATCTCCATACAGAGAGAGACACAGAGAGACAGAGAGATATACATAGATATACACACAGACAGACACAGACAGACACATATAGACATACACAGACATACACAGAGAGGTACACATACACTCATAGATCACACAGACACATGCACACATACAGAAACACACACAGATATATGTGTACTCACAGGCACACAGACACAGATATACACACAGACAGATACACATACACACAGATATACAGACACACACAAAGAGACACACATACATTCACACATAGACACATTCACACAAACACAGATACATACACAGCTATATAGACACACACAGAGAGAAACACACACAGAAACATACAGATACACAAACACAGATACACATAGAGAGATACACATACACTCACACAGAGACAAACACACACAGATACACACACAGACACACTGAGATGTGCAAACACAGGTACACAGACACACACAGATATACATACATACACTCACAGACATACAGACACGAAGGCACAGATTACACACAGATACATACAGATGTATAGATACTCAAACACAGAGACAAACACACGCACACACACACACACACTTAGGCGATAATGAGAAAAGAGGTGGTTAGACCCCCAAAGCCTCATCTCTCTGGTCTTCAACGTTCAGGTGATTAATTCCTTTGCTGGATAGAAGAAAACTGTTAGTGCCTGGTGTACAGTGGATGCTCAGTAAGTTGCCTAAATGATGAGCAAGTAGTTAAATTTAGACTTCACAATCATGTCTGATGTTGCTCTCACACCCTGGGTACCACCTACTATCAAAAAGTTTCCTTCCAAAGAACTAAATCTTTAACTTCTCTTTCCCAAGAATCTTCTCTCTTTGAGACACGTAACACCAAAACATTCACACTGACTTGACTGACAGATTTTTCCAGAGGATCAGGAAACATTATCTCAAGTAAAGATACTCTGTGGTTTGATAGTAGGATGAGTCTTGTAGAGACAAATGTTTGAAGTCAGGAAAATGTTATAGCATCGAACAGAAATCCTGTGTGTGTAGACAGCTCTGGAAAGACACAGCCGGCCCTGCTCCATGGGAACGAGGACCATTACTATTTTAAAATTCCCTCCGTGTTAATACAGCAGTAAACATTCTACATATAGGGTTGTATGTTCCCAGGTTGTAGTAGGACCTCAGCCCTGTGTAGCCCCAGCCATTACCTGCTCAGGTAGCTCTTGCTGTCTCCTTGGTGCCAGCACTGAGATCCTCTGTGGTCCTGGACACGTTAGCAAGTGATGCTAGGAAGCCTGTGTTTCAAAGCACTTGGTACCATAAAACTATTCCGGGGTGCTGGGCCCTTAGCCAGCCCTTCTTGTCCACAGTCCTGTCAAGGTCTATGGATGAGAAATGAATTTCACTATGGCATTTCAGTTCCATCTTGCTCAGAGGATAACCCCGCCTACTTGCCTTAACCCCGCCTACCTGCCTTACTTGGTTTTACTCTTCTCAAACTTGAAGGTCAAATCCATAGCAACCATGTGATTCTACAAGTTACCTGCCAAGCTGCAGCTAACAATGCTTGGAGCAAATGAACAAGGGCCCTTGGGAGGCAGAAGCCAAGTTTTCAGAACTGGAGTGAAAAGTCTAAAGAGTCCATGGTTGTCTTAACATTTCCAGGAATATGGAAATCCATGTGTCGGGTAGAACTTGAGAAGTGTTTCCAAAATTCTACTACAGATAATGTAACCAGCACACAGAGGTGCCATGACTGTGGGGACCCAGGGTTAGCCATCTGTGGGCTAGCTGCCATCCTTCGGGTGTAGGGTACCCATTGTCTATCATCCAGAGTCTGGCCATCATCCGCAGGCTAGCCAATCGTCTGTGGGCTAACTGCCATCTGAGAAGACATTGACATATTTCTTTGTTCTCTGATGAACCTGGATTTCTTCATCTTTCCTAAACAATACTTAGTTTATGTGCATGTATGTTATGCATGCATGTGTATATGTGAATGCTTGCTCTGGCTTTTAGCGGTCAGAAAAGTGTATAGGGTCCCCTGAAACTGGAGTTACAGATGGTTGTGAATTGGGTAGTGGGAATTGAACCTGGGTTCTCTGCAAGAGCAACAAGTGCCCTTAACTGCTAAGCCCTTTCCCCAGCCTCCAAACTGTTTTCTTTACTTGATGTTAAACTATGATGAGACTTGTACCTCTGAAATATCACTTTCATGTATGCGCACACACACACACAAACACACACTTTTTCATAAAAAGGTATTTTTGTCTCTTAGCACATACAGTGACTGCCTTACTAAAGGTTCCTATGGCCTATTCCCAGGGTCAGAGGGGCAACTCACCCCACCACACCGCCATTTTCAGGTCCCTGTCTTGGTTCACTCAGGTCGCTGGTCTATACTCTTCAGCTGGCTTTCTTGCCTTAGACCCCCATCTTCTCTGCCTGCCTGACTATGCCCCCATCACCAGGAGTCCTCAGCTCTAGATCCTGTGTTTGGCACAGGGATTGGAATCCAATAGGGAACGTCGCTGGGGTCTCAAAAGCAGCATCACTCCCTGGGAGCATTGCTAAGCTGCATGAGTCCTAGTGTCTGCTGCTAGCTCTGTTTACTGTCACCTGGCAAGAATGAACATCAGCTCTCTGTTCCCTGTGAGTATTTACAGACATCTGTCACAGGAATCTGGGCATGACAGTTTCAGAAGGAATTGAAGAGTGGAGTAGAAGCCAGACAGCAGCTTGGCTTCCCACTTAGTGCTTCTCCTAAGTGTGGGCACCAGCATGGTCTCAGACTGCAGTGTAGGCTCCTGAGCTGGGTGTGGGGACAGCATGGTCTCACGCTGTAGTGCAGGCTGTTGAACTGAAACACCAGGCCCATGTTACTCATGGTTCTGAAGAGGAGACATCCAAGGACAAGATGCCAGACAGTCTCCATGTTGACTAAAATGCTAGGGGCTTTCTCTTTGGGTTGTAGGTGACTACATGCTCACATGGAGGGAGTGAAACAAGGGGTGGGTCCTCTCCCTATTTCTGTGTCTTATCCATGTGTACGTGTGTGTATGTGTGTGTGTCAGGTATACACACTCATGCACGTGTCTGTGGAGGCCAGAGGCCAGTGTCTGCTGTATTTCTCAATCAACTTATTTTTTAAGGTGAGGTCTCTTCCTGAACCACAGAGCTAACGACAGGCTAAAGTTTCGTGGCAGTGCTAGGATGGGTGCACACACCATCCCTCTGGTATTTCCAGGTGCACATGCCAGCACGTTGGTATATTTAGGTGCATACACCATTGGGCTGGTCTTACAGGAGATTCTGAGGATGCAACTCACGTCTTTGTGTTTGCATAAATGATTTACTCACTGAGCCAACTCCCCAGTTCTCCATCTTCCTCTCTTCCTGACGTTACTATCTCTAGTCTCGCCTCATGGCCTGAGCTAAATCTGATTACCCATTTATACCATTATGTGGGGCTTATTGTATGTGAATGTGGTGTACCACAGCATTCTGACTTTTGTCCTGCTTCCTGACTTTTCCCATGCTGCCTGTCACTGGACCTGTGTTTCACAGGACCACCGAGCCCTGATCTTTGGGTACCGTACTCACTGAAGAAATTGTCTTCTTCTCCTACAGGAACTCACCCGATGAATGCAGTGTGAGCAAAGGCGGGAAGATGGTGGGCAGCCCGGATACCGTGGGCATGAGCTACGGCAGCTACATGGAGGAGAAGCACATGCCGCCCCCCAATATGACCACAAATGAACGCAGAGTGATCGTCCCTGCAGGTCAGAGGTCTTGAGATTTTTGCTCTGGTTAATACACCATGCTTCCCAGGAAAGACAGAGCACCTCTGTCCTTTATGAATCTCTGTCAGGGACGATAGACCCAGCATTCTGATCTGGAGCTGCTCTCCGCTCCACCCATGTCACTCAGTCCCCGTCTGCCTCATTGCTCTTTCTTTAACTCCATCTTCCTCTCACTGGAATGTAGGCACCAAATGCCTCTGGTGAGGGTCAAATGTTCTGTCTGGTCTACATAGGCACTTTCTGGGTATTAACTGGGGACAGGCAGAATAAAGGATGTCCAGCTACTGGGCACACTCTCTGTCAGAGTGGTCAGAGTTATGCATAGCAAAGGTTTTGTAAGCCCCACTGTTCCCTGCTCTAGATAAACTCATCGTAATGAGCAATAATGAACAGGATCAAGCTCCCTCTGCGCCCCCACCCCCATTATATGATGTCCTCTTGGACTCTCTCATCTTCTAAACAGGAAGTTCAGTGTACAGAGACTCTGGCAAAATACAGGTCTATCAGATGTGTCACCAGATGGTGTCCCTTAAGGTAAATCACTATAAGACTTTTCAATAGACCTCAAAGACCTGCTGACATCCTGACTCGACTAGACAGATTTTTTGCCTCATTTTCTTCTGAGGAAAGACTCAAGTCTGACCTCACTTAAGAAGGCTTTGATGATATCAAAGCATCCTGACGATATTCCAGAAATACAAGAAGGCCCAAAGCAGCACTGCACAACATGGTTCTACAAAGCAGTGGTACCCATCATGGTTCTTCAAGGAGAAGATGGGTGTGACAAGGAGGCTCCACTCAGCTTCATCCTCTATCACACATCAGGATCAATGACATCAGGGCACCAGGGTCCTCCTTTAGGGATGTGCCTTGTTTTGTCACATATAGCAAAACTTCAGAGGACACAATAGTGATAGTCCTATGTGCCAGTGGGCCAAAACTGCTCTAGATAGTTATCGGAAAGCGGGTGGCATATACTCATTTGGTTTTACTCACAGCTGCTGAGCTGTATGCTCTGAGGCCACCTTGCTTGACACTGTGCCTCAGCGTGGGGGAAGTTCTCACTGGATGGAAGCTGACCCCAGCCAACCTGTGCCATTGCTGGCTGGACACGAATAGAAGGAAGTGGAACCCTAAGGGAAGCTGACCCCAGCCTACCTGCCTTATTGCCTTCAACCTGAAGAACTTCATTTCTTCACCTGAGGCAAAGAAAGTTTTAGTTATATATGATAGAGGACCAAGTTCTGACTGGACGGACCAAAGGCCGCGTTTGCAGATGGACTCCAGCTGGCATTGGGTAGAGAGCTGTTTCTTCATCCTAAAGGAAGCTTTCTTTCAGCTGTACCCTCTTGTGCTGGTTGCTTCATGCCCGGGTAGGCAGTTATTCAGTTAATGGTATTGGTAAAAGAACAAGCAGGGTGGATGATTTTGTAAGTTGTGAGTTTTTCAGTTATTGGTCAAGGTCCAGGCATGTGTGTTCACACAGATGAACACACACATGCACATGCATGCACACACACACTTGCACATACATGCACACACTCATATTCATTTGAATGGTCATCCAGTAAAGCTATGGGATGGCAGGACCCCAGGTGGTCAGCAGCTCCTGTATCCATCCCTTCAGCAGTAGCACAGGTTACCCACACTCCTTACCCAGGCTCCTTTGGGGTGTGGTGTGTTCTACTCACATTGAAATCTTCAGACCTGAGTCTGATTGGTTCCTGGAAGTCCTGCTGGTTAGATGTTGTGCCTGCCTGGTACTCAGCAGTGTGAGACACAAGTCTTAGTTGCTCTCAAGCACTTTCTCTTTCTCTCACTACATACTGGTCTTCATGTCTGAGAGAGAGAGGAGGGAGAGAGGGGGAGGGGGGAGAGAGAGAAAAGAAGAGCTGGGGAGAGAGGAAGAAAGGGAGGCAGAGAGAGGAGTGTATGTGTGTGTGTGTGTGTGTGTGTGTGTGAGAGAGAGAGAGAGAGAGAGAGAGAGAGAGACAGAGAGAGAGAGAGACAGAGAGAGAGGCAGAGAGAGAGAGACAGACAGAGAGAGAGACAGAGAGACAGAGATGGAGAGAGAGGGAGAGACACACACAAAATGGAGGATCTGGTAACTCTGTGCCTAGGTAGAACCTTTGGACTTAAAGTTCATTTTGAAAAATTATTCCATTAACTTTGACTTTGAGACCCACCATCTTCAGTTAACTCAGTAGCTAAGAAGCCCAGCAAATACTTGTGGAGAGTAATCATAGGCATGTTCTTATGGGTGCAAATGCCGTAACTGATTTCATTCTGCCACAGGAAGAAATTGAGAAACATTGTATGTATAAACATACACAAAAGTGGGATAGCCTCAACTTTAGAGGAGAGGAATAGGTGTGTAGACAAAAGGAAGTGTTTAACAGAGAGGGAGACTGCCATGTGATATGCATCATTTGTGTACGCATGAAGGGAGGCCAGCGTGTGGTATGCATCATATGTGTGTCCACGTGAATACGTGTGCATGTTGCTGCTTTCTATGAAATTGTATATCAGGCAGTTCAGTATAAATTGAGATGCTGTTAGTAACAAACTCTCCTGTAGTAAGGATCCCAGGTTAGCCTCATCAAATTTAAGCCATCTCGGAAAACCTGCAATATCAAAATCATCAAAGTAAGCCCTCTTTATAATAAAGTGCCGAATAGCTCAGGTGACGTGTTGGCTAAAACCCAGAATGATCATGTGTGTACTCTGGGAAAAGACCATTCCTCAGCCTCATTTGGTGTCAGCTCGGATTTCTATGGTGACAGATAGTACCGAGCCCCAAACTATCTGTGTCTCCTATTCTGGGCACCTAACAACAGCCCAAACCTCGTAGGTTTGACTCATGTGTCTGCTATGCAGGGGGTTGCCAAGACTGTGGCCACAGATCCGAGTGAAGAAATGGTGGATTCTCAGAACACACAAAGCCGATGCTCTAAGCAATATCAGCATCATGCGTCTCACGAGCGTCCGCCATCAAGGACAGCGTCCACTCTGTGCTGGCTGCACCTCTCTGAGTCTAAGGCTATTATTTAGTTTTTGGTGGCATATACCCAGGTGTGCTAATGGGCTGCTACAGAGGACAGCACACACACATTCTCCATCATTTTTAAAAGTTGCAAAATGATGACCAAATGCAACAGGACCTCTGGTTTTAGCAGTTGATATTATTTTTGGAAGATACTTCTTTTTATTTCCTTAAAATAGGCGCTAAAATGTTAAACTTTGTTTTAAAGTATTTTCTTACATTTTTTTTAAACAATCGGCTCAAACCCTTTGATATCTGCATCTCAGAGTCTGAGTGGCCGCACCCATAATCTTCCTTTGCTCTGCATATTTTAAGCATTTCCTGTGTTCCATCACCATGGACAAAGGCTCCCATGAGACTGAATTCTTTCTTCTCAGCCTCTGATTTTCCATGGCGAACATTGAAATCCCCTGAGTTGTATCTCAGCCAGTCCTTCATGCCGGATCACCCAGGAAGTGTTTACTGAGCATCTGTTACTCATATGCCTGTCTCCTAAGCGCTGAGGTTGTTAAGACCCACCCCTGTGCTATAGATGTGTGGCAGGAAAACGGACAAGAGCTCGAACTTATGACTGACGGATGTTCTGGAATTCCTGAGCCAAGAGAGTCAATGTAAAAAGCAAAACAAACAAACAAACAAAACCAGGTCATGAAAGTTTCATTTATAGCTGTGGTGATGCCTTGTCCAGCATCCACCATTTTCCTCAGCCTCCTCCATTTTCCTCAGTCTCATCCCTCTTCCTCAGCCTTTCCCTGACCTTCTTCATGCTGCTGTGCACACCTGTGCCTGTACATGCCTGTGCCTGTGCTGTGTACCCTTCTTCTCTCCTTTGCCAACAAACTGTGCTCCTCCCTCAAGACCTCTTTGTACTGTTCCTATCTAATGCTGAATTCTCGAGCAAATTCCTTTCCTTATGACCCCTTGTCTCTTAGCACACTTACGTTTTACTCTGTATTCCCCGAGGCACATATATGCTTATTTAAATAGAGACAGTAGCATTTGATTCTAAAATGGAAACGAGATGCTGTGGGCTTGCGACCCAGACTACTGGCCAATCAAAATTCTGATTGAGTGCAGTAAAAAATACACAGAGAAGACTAAAGGTATGTGAGGAAAGAGTGAAGCCGGTCCGATGGCAAGCTTGGCAGAAATGCTGTAGTCAAGCCTCTACTGTGGCTTTGAGCTTCCTGCTAGCCAAGATAAAATGTGTAATTGGGGGAAAACGATTAAAGTTGTTTTACAGGAGAGGTGATGCTTATCTCAGCAGAGAATCCTAAAAGCTGTATCCTTAGAGACCACAGACCCGGCTGCTTCCCTGCAGCCATTGTGGCTGAGCACTGGAACAGCCCGAGTCTTCTGACACATTGTGAAAAAGCTGAGTGAGTTACACTAGAGTCAGTCCAGAGGAGTCACCACCAACAGATACTGGGGATTCTAGTGGCTATGTGTGACAGGGTTTGTAGTTCTCAGAGCAGCAGAGGACTGATAGGAGCCTCCCTGAACATGGCATTGCTGAGCTGGACTGAAAAACAGAGAGAGGACCCAGGACTAGAGTCTCCCATTCCAGGCTCTGTTAGCTGGACAGCACATTTTTACCACACCAGCATTTATTATTGATGAGGCTGTGTGTGTGTGTGTGTGTGTGTGTGTAGATTCTAAGTTGTGTGGAGAGCACATGATGCCAATGATAATTGTCACTTGATAGCAGGAACCAGAGGATCATGGGTGCTGAAGGGTGATTGGAAATCTCAGTTCACTTGTTCCCTTTAAACACAGGAAAATAAATATTCAGAAAGATAAAGACACTGTCCCAGAGTCAGCTGCACAGATGAGTGGGGCTGGAGCCAATGCCCAGACCTGCAAAAAACTCACAGTTAAAAAGCTATAATCAGTCCTTCATCTTGCTTTGTCACCTTACCAAGCACTCCTGGTGACCTCACCCATTACATCATGTTTCTGCATGCTTGTGTTGGACTCCTGCTGTGCTAACCACCAAACAAGAGAACTGAAACCCCCTGAAGTCAGGGTTCATCTTATCTGTGAACCTAAGGCTGAGTGGTGGTGGAGGAAATCACATGGGGTTATATGTAAGACTGAAGTTTTGCAAAGTCAAATGATGGCAGCTAACATCTGCTGCTTACACAGGATTGGGCACTAGGACACAGCGTTCAGGAAGTGTCCCTGCCAAGATACACTGCAGGGAACACTGACTGTTCTCATTCTACTGGGAAGACTCATAATGCCAAAAAGAGTTGCCCAAGATGCTCCACCAAGTGTTGTGGAAAGCCAGAATTCTAACCCAGCACTGTGTGACTCCTATGTTAACTTTTAATCCCATCTGACACCAGTAAAAACACCCAAGAAAAGCTAGGAGATAGCATAGTGGGGTCTGTTCAGTTACCATGAGACTCCACAGTGGCCCTGTCCAAGTTCTAGGTGAAGTAGAGAATCATGGGAATACACAGGAAGCTATAGAATGAGTCTAATTTATTATATAAATTGAGGGTGAAATTAGATTTTCAAGCAAAAGTACAAGTCTATTGCTAACTGTCCTTCACTACAAGAAAAAAAGGGGGAGGGGGTGCCAAACCAAAAGTCGGCTAAGTATACAGCTAAAGAGAAATGGATACAAAGTAACAAGTAGAGGCTCGGGTTTGGAGCTGCAGCAAAAAGTAACTTAAAGAAGAAAGGCTTTATTTCCTATCAGGATTCCAGGTTATAGTTTATTGCCTTGGCATGGCCACAGTGGCAGGAACTGGATTGTCACATCACTGCCACAGTCAGGAGTAGAGAGAAATGCATGGGTGCAGCATGCTTGCTTGCTTGCTTGCTTGCTTGCTTATGCTCAGCACTATCTCTCCACTTGCGAACTGTTCAGGAACCTGTGCCTAGGGAATGGTGCTGCCTACAGGGGGCTAGGATTCCCCAGTCCATCAACATGATTGATACAAGCTCCCATTGATATACCCACAGGCCACCCCAACACAGTCTCTTCCTAGGTGATTGTAGATTGTATCAACAACCATCATAGCCTCCTAGGTAGGGAGTAGGGGCAAGGTGAAAGGGCAGTGTTACCTTGTAAGAGAATGGATTAGAAAGGAAACTTTCCATATTCCTTCTATTATTTGGGAAAAAGAGAATTCTGATGATAAAACCTCAAATTCATTTTAAACAATAACAAGAAATAAAGAGAAAAAGGATTCAAATGGCCAAAGCAGGAAGAGAGGATGAAAGTTAAAAATGAAGTAGATCAATCTGGGGCTACAACAATGGCTCGCAGAGGTTAAGAGCATTGGCTGCTTTTGGAGAAGACCTAACCCTGATTCCCAGCACCACATGGCAGCTCACAACTGCACGCAGCTCTAATTCCAGGGCAGCACATGCCCTCTTCTGGTCTCTGCTAGTACTGCACACACAGTGCATGGTATACTAAGGAGACACTAGTACACATAAAATAATTATGAGAAAAATGAATTAAATTAGATCTTAGGAAAGGATGTGGAAAAAAGTAGGCAAATCAAGGCAACAAAAAGTCCAAAATCTAGAGAGAACAATAAAATAACTTGCCCAAAGCAGTTATGTAGTGTTTATAAAAACATTTTATACACACACTAAAATAATTGGTAGTAAGCATCTGGAATGACACATATTAATCAAAAGCTAATAAAAATCTGGAAAAAAAGTTAAAATAAAATATCAACAGATAAGATTTCAGATAGAAAGCCTTTTGGGAAATGACATGTTTGTTATTTAATATTAAATTCATATAAAAGGGATAAGGAGGATAAAAATTTATATTTACCTGGTAACATAACCTCAAAAAAGAAATATTAATGAGGGAGGGAAATTGACAAATCCATTTCAGTGAGTGAGTTTGATTTACATATATATATATATATATATATATATATATATATATACACACACACTATAACTCTGCATTTAACAGGTAATATATACTTTTAAGCACCCAAAGGCAGATTTACAAAAATTGCCATTGCCATGGTCTCTGCCATCACAAGGTTAGCAAATCAGAGTGTTAAAAATCAATATTATAATAGTCCTTTCTCTCAGGTACCAAAAAGGATAGATTAAAATAAACCATAAACCATCAATTAGAAATTTGAAAGTTTCAGAAACAGCTTTGAGGAAGTCCTTCTCTTGGGGTCAAAATTCAGCGTGTGGCATTGAGCAGGTCTGAGGTTCCCACCAGCTCCTGCACCTGCTTTGTAAACGGGATCTGCCCATATCAGGAGGCCAGATGTTCAGTCCTATTTTCTTAGCCTAGTCTTAGATACAGATTGGCTGACTTTCTTCAGGACGGGTTTTGTGAACAAAACTCTTACACTAGTCCTTAGATATGGCCTAGGAGGTACATTTTATTTTATTGCATATTCTACATTTTTTATAGCCAAGAGTGACTTTTCTATTGGGAAGGGAAAGTCATCGATAATTTTTCATCGATTCAGATCATGTTTGATCTTACTCAATTGGAAGTGTATGCTCGTTGAAGGAGCTGTGCTTCATGACAGTATAGTATGTTATTGACAATGCAATAAGTACCTTTTACCTAATTCAGTCAGAATCTGGCTGACTGATGAACTCAACTGGATCAGAATCTTGTTTCAGGGAACTAGAAGGGTCTTCCTGTTTTGTTAATTCATGTATTGCTTAGAAGATAGGGAACCCTCCACAGCTATGCCTGAAAGCCAGAGGGCAACTTGGAGGAGTCATTTCTCTCCCAGAACTGTGCGGGTCTTGGGGATCAAACTCAGATTGTCAGGCTTGGCAGCCGATGTCTTCACCCACTGAGTCATCTCACCAGACACAGCAGAATGTCTTTATGACTCTCTCTTGCCTTTCTCACACGTCTCTCTCCCACACGTCATCGGCATTAAGAATAACATAACCTGAGAACTCTGTATGATGGTGTGCTTAGATGTTTTAATCTCTAGAGTTCATAAACATTTGATAAGATACAGAAAAGAGTGGAGAGTCTCCACTCCCTCTCATGATGTGGCTCCTTGCCCTTTTGCTGTCCCTTGGAACCATAATGTCATGGCTATTTCCAAAACAGTTCTACTTTCCAGGAGGAGGCTGAGCACACAGTGTCTTATCTTATCTCCGTTTGGCTCATGTTTTGTTCAACAGAAGCACCTCCGAAAAGCTCTTAAAATAAGAGATAAATCAGGCTTTTGTGTACAAAGGAAGAGGCAGCCCTGGAAATTAAGTAGATTATTCTTCTTAGCAGAGTTGACTTGTGCGGGCGATTTCGTCTCTGCACTTGTTACTGTTGGCCAAGAGTTTTCACACACTTTATCTCACTAACTTTTCAACTCCCCCCGCCCCCGCACGTTCATTTAATTAGCTGTAGGAAACTAAGGCTAATTCCAGAGAAGGTAACATTTACACCCAGTCAGAGTCCAAACACGCATTGCTCCGACTCCAGAGAGTCTTCCCCTCTCATCAGTGAGCTCTCTGTGCTTGGTGTAATTAAAGACACGGCTCAATGTCTCAGAAATTCCTAATGGCTCTGAATTCCACATTGTAAACTGTGACCTCCTTACCAAGGTGCTTAACCGTTCCCTTCCATGTGACTCCGTCTGCCATCACCATCCGCCATCTCAGTCCACCATCTCTGTCCGCCCTCTCCATCCGCCATGTCAATCCCTCATCTCAGTCCGCCATCTCCATCCCTCATCTCCACCCACCGTCTCCATCCCTCACTTCCATCTGCCATGTTCATCTGCCGCCTCCATCTCTATCCCTCATCTTCGTGGCCCATCTGCGTGCCCCTTCTTCATCCGCAGCCTCCATTTCCATCCCCTCTTTCTTTGAGAAAACCCGCTGATGGTTCCCTTTGAGCCAAATTAGCTGTAAGAGGTAGGTCTGACTCAGCTATACTTTATGTCAAATTCCCTGGTTAGTAGTTTGTGCAAATATGGTTATTATTTCATTCTTGAGTGTCTATGTGTGTGCATATCTGGGTATGTATGTGGAGGCCGGAGGTCGTCTAGAACTCATCAAGTAGGTCAGGCTGACTTACCTGTGAGCCCCAGGGCTCTATCTTTCTCTGCTTCCCCAACTCTGGGTTTTCACATATTTTTCCACTGGGACTTGAACTCAGGTCTTCATGTTTGCAAAGTAGACACTTTACTGAGCCATCTCCTCAGCCCTCTTTGTATTCTTTTAGTAATCTATAATGAGCTCTCTCTCTCTCTCTCTCTCTCTCTCTTTTGTTCTTTGTATTTGTCATTTAATTTAATTTCTTACTTACTCACTTTCCATCCTTCTTGCTTCCCCCTTCTGATTCCCACACCCACAATCTCTCCCCCTCCCCTTGTCCTCTGTGCGGGTGGTTTTCCCCCAGTTTGACACTTCAAGGCTCTGTGAGGGTAGGCACTTACTTCCTCTCCCACTGAGGCCAGACAAGGTAGCCCAGCTAGAAGAACATACCCCACAGACAGGAAACAGCTTTTGGGATAGCCCTCACTTCAGTTGTTCAGGACTCACATAAAGAAAGGCCAAGCTGCACATCTTCTACATCTGTATGGGGAGGCCTAGGTCCAGCCCATGTATACTCTTTGGCTGGTGGCTCAGACTCTAAGAACCCCAAGGATCTAGCTTAGTTGACTTTGTTGACCTTCCTGTGGAGTTCCTTATCCCCTTCGGGATGCAATCCTTCCTCCCGATCTTCCATAAGAATCCCCAAGATCTATCCACTGTTTGGCTGTTTGTGTCTGCATCTGTCTGAATCAGCTGCTGGGTGGATTCTCTCAGAGGACACCATGCTCCTGCCTGCAAGCATAACTATCATTAAGTGTCAGGGATTGGTGCTTGCCCCTGGGATGGGTCAATGAGCAGTCTCTTGATGTTTTGTAACTTTCTTTTATATAAATGGATCAGTAAGTTCTCAAGGAATGACTTTTAGTCTTGTACATTTTTTTTAATGAATACATAAAAGTGAAAAAAAAACCAGCTGGGAGGAAAAACCAAAAAAACAAACAAACAAAAACAGGTATCTACTGGAAACGGAGCCAGCATAGAGACAGAACAGATTCTCCTCAACATGGATGACGGAGATCTGTGAGCCTGGCTCTTTTGGGTCACTCTCCAGGATAATGTTTCCCTTGCTGTGACTTGCTGAGCTTGGCCACAGGCTTGTGCAATCTGGAGATGGGGGCGGGGTGGGGGCCTACTCTGAGGCTGACTGGGTTGCCATCAGATTTGCCTTTAGGAGTTGATGGAGTCTGTCTTCCTTCCCTTTTAGATCCTACTCTGTGGAGCACAGACCATGTGCGGCAGTGGCTGGAGTGGGCGGTGAAAGAATACGGCCTTCTCGACGTGGACGTCTTATTATTTCAGAATATTGATGGGAAGGAGCTGTGCAAGATGACCAAGGATGACTTCCAGAGGCTCACTCCGAGCTACAACGCCGACATTCTTCTCTCACATCTCCACTACCTCAGAGAGAGTAAGCATGGCTGTTGCCATGGCTGCAGACCCAACCTCAGTGGGTTCAGACAGGGTGCTCCCAGCGTCCTCTTGTCTGACCTGAGAGAACCGCACAGTGGAATTTCATGATGTAGATGAACAATGCAGTCTCTCCTGGGGACAGGATAACAGCACCCCCCTTGGGTTCCCAAGACCAGGAACATGGAACATGGCAGAGAAATAGCCATATTCACTAGCTTCCATGCTGTCCAAACTGGAAGTCAGAAAAGGCTCCTTCTTGTTGGGGATGTGCTTAGTTAACATTCCACTAAGCAGTATGAAGCCCCTCCTCCCATCCAACTGGATTGCTGAAGAGGAGGATTTTCATTTTCTATTGAGAGGATGGGTGGTGTATTGATCAGCAGCGGTGTGGGCCTGAAGGATTGCTGCATGATCTAATTTTGACAACTCTGAGCATGGTCCGAAAGTATCTCAAGTGCAAGTGGGTGGAGCATCTTCCTTGGTGGCGTTGCCTGGCACCCATACACTTCTCTCCTGTGTGAGGTTATCCCATTTAGTGTTTAAGCTATTTCCTGTACCACAGGGTTTAGATGGTTCTGGCAGCCCCCATGCTAGGGCGGGAGGTATATATATCTCTCTTTCTTTTCTTTCTGACTCTGTTTCTTTTTTAGGAAGCTCGTTCTCCATCTCTTTATGTCAAGGCTGCTCTGTGCTTTGTTTTGCAGCTCCCCTTCCACATCTGACTTCTGATGACGTTGATAAGGCTTTACAAAACTCCCCACGGTTAATGCATGCTAGAAACACAGGTAATGCCAGCCCCTTTGGACCCCAGGACACACTTAGGTTCCTATCTACAGGTGCGTGCTTTAAAGTGAAACTCACAGGCTAGTGGTTAGAATGCAGACTCGGGAGGGAAGCTGTAGGGTGTCTGAACACTTCCTGCTATTTCCACCATAACCTCGTAGGCTGTGAAAGGTTTTATTTTATTCTTTTAAACCAACTGCACGAGTTTAGTACTATTCTGATTCCCCAGCTTGCCCCAGTGCACCAGTGTCATTACCTATGGAAACCAAAGCTCCCTGGTATAAAGGGCCCCACAGACCTGCTGCTCTCCATGTTCCTTCCTAAAGCGGTGTTTCCTAGGACTCCTTGGTATTTCTCAGACAGCTTAGGGTGTTGGAGTTGCCTTGGTTTTTAACTTCTGCACAGATTTGTATGTTTGCAAAGGGCAGTGGAAGGAGTGTTTCATACTTTGTGCAAACCCAAGGGAAACTCTTCTGCCATTTTGGAGAATACACAACTGATCCCTGATCCAGCACCTGCCTTCCTGTCTCTAACTACAGATTCTATCTATGCTTGTGTCTGTCGAGTGCCTGAGCCTCTCAGGGCTTGACAAGGCACTTGGCCCTGATTAACCTTCCCTCCATCTCTCGGTGTATTTGGGGTTCTCTGTGTATAAACATGTTACACACGTTCCAAGTACACATCTACCTCCTGTCCTAATGGTGTCACTGGTGGATGCATGGCCACTTGCTGGTCACCCACTGGATTAGCCAAGGACCATTTCCTACCATGCCCTACCAGCCCCCAGCTAGGGAGAAAAGCAGCAAGAGCTGGGAAATCTCTTGTCCCTTGCAAGCAAGCGAGCCCAACCACGACTCTCCCTGACTGAGCAAGAGAGCAGCTTACCAGTCATTCTCACTTCACTTTAAAATGTACAACATCTTATGAATTGAGCCTCAGTCTGCTCCTTTGTAATAAGTAGCTGGTTTGCCTTGGTCTTCAGTATTCAAAACCAATGTGCTTTTTTTAACCTGATGTGAGGTGTTCTAAGCTCCTCCTTCTCGATCTGTTTCGCACATATGAATATGCTAATGGTCTTGTGGCCAAAATTAACAAAGAACTTGGTAGAGTAATCTCATTTCAGGAAACACCCCAGAGCCACACAGGCTCTTGTTACACGCATTTAGAAATTCTTTTACAGTGACTAAAAGTTCCGTAAAAGTTCAGAATTCATTGATTTTTTTTATTATAACTAAATATAGAGGCAATCAAAGGACAAGGATGATAAATTTCTAAAGGACTGAATGCCAAAGGGGAAATCTCCTAGTCTGGGGAGATGACCACTGATTGAAGAAAATATGGAGAGCCGTGTATTTGAGTGGAGAGGTGGATTTATTTTTAGCACATTCCATGTAGTCTTAGGCAAAGCATACTTCTTTCCAAGATCTGTCAGAACATTTTGTGCATCATATACAATTGGCAATAAATAAATACCTGTGCCACAGATAATTTTTAATAAACTAAGATTGCTGGTGGGACACAGGTGGGACTCTGTCAAAAAGCCCACAAAGATTAATAAATGAATACAGGATAATATTTAATGCACGAGGGAGATACTGTGCAGGGCTCCTGTTTGCCGAGAGCTCCACTGAATTTTCAAGGCCGCCCCTGACATCACGGGGTGAGGAGGCGCTATTGCTCAGGTCGAGAGTCACCACAAAGGACCTTCACGCTTTTCTTTCCTTTTGTCTGCAGGGGGTGCAGCTTTTATTTTCCCAAATACTTCAGTATATCCCGAAGCTACGCAAAGAATTACAACTAGGCCAGGTACGCTAACACCCCTGTGTGATTGCTTTATTGAGAGACTCCCAGATGCCCCACTTAGACCCAGGACCCCAGCCCGGGACCCCAGGAACATGTCCTGGACCTAAAAGGCAGTGGGTTATAGCCAGTCTTCTCTCTGCCCCTGTCGAAGGGCAGCTGAGATTCAGAGGTGCTACATTCAGAGAGGAGCCAAGCTGTGGAATCGGAAACAGATCGGGGCCTTAAGTAGTAGTTTTGAGTATTTGAGCCAATGCCTAGGATAGGAACCCCTTGTACTCTCAGTTAAGAGGAGGATTGATGTGCAGTCTGCCCTTTTGGGGTGAGAAAGCAATTCCCAAATTGCTAATGACCAATTCTCATCACTACATGAGAAGCCGTTTTTCAGAGAAGCATCTGGCATATATAATATTTATATCAGAGTCATACTTTATGTCTTTTCCAGCGATTGAATTAGGTAATTAATTTACACATCATTCACTCAAAAGTAAACATTTATCTAATGCCAGGCGCAGAGTTGGTCTCTGGGAGTGGGAAGCTGAAGCAGACTCCAAGCTGTGTCTGTCTTCAGAAAGCTCGCTTGCACATTCCGCTAGGCTTGTGGGTTGGTCAAGTGCCTCGTCTGGGTCTGACATGGGGGAGCTGCAGTGAGTAGTAGGAAGGCTTAGCATGAAGTTCTAGGAGGTAACTTCTGTTAACTTGGTGCCAAGAGACAGCCAAGGACTTGTCAGTGTTTCATATGAAGCAGTAGGAGCTGGCAACTGAGGCCCTGCCTAGGGTCCAGAAGCCTGGGCGTGGATGGAGTCGGGCTCACATGAACACAGTCAGGAAGCCTCTGGGGGATTGGCAAGATCCCAGAGGAGAAATCAATGTTTTCCAGGGAGAGGACACTCTGAACTGGGGATATATCACCCTGACACACCACCCCCTCATGGGGGCCATGACTTCCCTTTAAGTCAAATCTCCTCAAGCTAGCCTGAACACTGGGGGGATCAGGGTTCCAGGAAGTACACTGGATTTCCCAGACTCCTACCTTGGTCCAGCATGCATGTCTTCCACAGCCCATGCCACCCCTCCTTGACCTTTGAATGGCCAGCCTGCATGAGTCTAGCTGGTCTGATCCCAGGCGTGGGAGGACTTTCTTTCAAGGAAGATACAATAAGGCTGGGAGCTGGCTGAATGGTGGCCACAGGGTCACTTCCTGGGGGTCTTCACACCTCACCCCTGCTCCGAAGCCACCACAGTGATGTCAGGCTAGTGATCTCTGATCTGAGAAAGCCTGCTTCGTTGTTGCGAGAAATTGGCCCAAAGTCATGTTAGAGCTCGATAAAGTAATGGACCATACCCAGTGTGTGCCCTAAACTGAACAGCCCCAAGAGCACCACCAGGAGCATTAAGAATGAGGAGCAGGGGAGCACCCTTCGTTCCCTGGCACCAGAACTTTCCGAACATGCCACCTACACGTGCGTCTTGTGCCACGCTGGGGAGCCTGTGAATGGGCATGAATGATTTGGGAACATTTAAAAAAAAATACTTCAACCCAGAGCTAAAAATAAATAAATAAAAGCTCCCAGAGGAACATCTGGCCTTTAAGATTAATTAGTCAATTTAAAAATTACATTTGTTTAAAGCCACCTCGGGAATGCTGCTGGCTGAGTTTCAAGGCCAGGGTGTGTGAGCCACTGAGGTAAACAGATTGGCGAGACAGGACAAGGGGCTCTGTCTGTAGCACTCACAGGGTGGTGCTGTTACTGTCTAGGTTTGTTTTCTTCACCAATTAAGAAATTAAAAGGCAGGGAGTGCTACGGGCAGCGGCAACGAGGGAAGTCTCATCCATAGCAGACAAAAAATCAGCCGACAGAGAAAGACTTTTATCAGAGGCTAGGAAAGACTCGGCAAGGCACAGAGAGACGGCCCCTCTGCAGAGCAGGCAAGGAGGCTTCTCAGTCAGGTGACAGAGGCCGGTGTTCCTATTCCTTATGTGTTCTTATCTACACCATATCTCTTAGCACTGTACACAGTGGCTGGTAAGCACCCAGAGCTGACCCCAGAGCAAGCCAGGCTTCTAGGTAATTAATTAATTAGTCCATGTGGACTCCCTTCCAATCTTCCCTATACTGGGGCTGTCTCACCACAGATTCCCTGCAAGAAAACCCCACAAGACTTCCTTATTTCCTGAGATATTAAAGATGGTCTTCTCATCCTTTCTGTGGGTTACCTCTGCCCACGCTTGCAGGCCTCAGAATCTCCCTGCCAGATGCTTCCTCCCCCCTCCCCCTGTCTCCTGTCCTTCTGCCTCCCATCACCCACATCTGAGACGCCACCACAGTCTTTCCCTTTTAATGACCAACATCTGCTTTATAGATTGGCTCGACACAGTAACTGCCTTCCCACTTTGTCTCTTTCCTTAGCTTCAAGTGCATGAGAGGAGGCCAGCCCGTTCCTTCTGATCCCCTTCCTTCCCCAAGGGATCACCAGAGACACCTTGTAGACATAGTGCAGGTTCTGCAGAATGAGGGAGAGTGCTTTAAGAGCCAAGTCCTGGTCCTTTAAAATGCAAGTGACTCTGTAGCGGCCACTGTAGCTGGAAAGCCCCACCAGGGAGGGGGTCTGGATGATTCTCTGGTGCTTTAGGAAGAATGTGGTAGAAAGGTCTCATACAGAATCAGAAACTGATCCTAGCTCCCAGGAAGTGCACGAAGCTGCTGTGTGTGGGTGTCTACACCAGATGAGCTCTGCCTTTGGACTTCCATATTGTTGTTTCCATATGGATCGTGGCATACACTGTACTTCTATAGCTACCCCAAGTTGCCTCTGGGATTGTTTTAATAAGGTTCCTGTTTATCCAATCGCTTTTGACAGCTACAATAGCAGGGTGAATGCCAGCCAGAAAGTGGCCTTCCTGTGCACAAAAGATAGCTCAAAAGGAATGAAGTGGACATTGAGTTTCTCACCAAAATTAAATGTAAAGTATGTAATGTATTAAAAACCCTATGCCCTTCTATCCGAATTAGTAGCAAAGATTCATGGGTAGTGATTGTCTTAGCAGTCAGGGGTAGACATATGTATGCAGTGCTGGCTCTGCCACCTCCCCAATTGTCCCTCATCCCCAGAAATGTCCAAGGTCAGCATTTCCCAAGGTCACCTCCCACAGGAGGGGGCTTTAGTATCACAGCGTGTGACCGGTAGCTGATAAGGAAATATTGGCATAGACACTCGTGAAAGCAAACAAGTCTGGCGTATCTACCAAGGCAGTGTGTTTGTGAACATGCTAATCACTGTCCAGGCAAACATCCCAAATACTTGGCTGAGGATTAGACTTTGTCGTCTGGTGGTTGTGATTTCCAAGGGAGGGTGGAACATGCTTATCCATCTTTCCAAGGATTTTATGAATAAAGAGCTTCCAAACATTAGTTCTAGCGTGATTATGTAGTGTTTTCTCCAGCCACACTTTATGACCTATGCTTTTCTGGGTGGCAGTTGACAAACTTATAGCTCTCTGGTCCTTCTGCCTTTGTTCTTCCACCTCAGGCCCAGTAGGTCCCTCTAGTACCTTCCATACTAGACAGGTATATATTTATAGGTATGTCTACCTAGTCTGGATAGCATTCCTGAAGTCATTATCTTTGAGAATTCTTATGAGAGTGGTGGAAATAGTTCTGAGATGGCTTTTGCTGACATTAGCATGTGTGAGTGGCCTGGGGCCTCATCAGAGCTCTGGCTTTAGTCTGTAAGTCCAGGGTAAGAGTCTGCATTCCCAACCCTCGCACACGTCTTTGGTTGATGATCCACAGACTGCACTTGTAAGAAGCAGGGATCTAGGACACATTCCTGTGATGCCCACACTTTCATTTGATAATTGGGCCTTTGCTGACGTGTCTGGGTACCCCTGAACCAGGTGGGAAACCTCACTAGCTGGCTATTCTTCCTAAAACGATTTCTGTAATAAAACTCTGGCTAGCCACTTTTTGAAAAATAGATACTACATTTTATGTGTTTGGGGGTTGCGTGTATTGGGAGTGTGCATGCACACGGCACTCAAGTGGAGGGCAGAGGGCAGCTTAGCAGAATTGACCCTCTCCGTCTACCGTGTAGGTCCCGGGAATCAAAGTCAGGTCATAAGACTTGGAAGCAAGCCCCCTTGCCCACTGGGCTATCTCACTGAATTCTTCCCAACCCCCAGTTTTAGAAGGAAAACTGCAACAGGTTGACGATCTGTTTTCAAAATTCCCCAGAGATGTAAGACAAAATTTTCTTGTAAATTGATCGGAGTTACAGATTTCATTCCCACACGCCATCACAACTCTAGAAAAGCTGAAGGTCCCAGAATGCAAACACGCCCCTGAGAGGAGAGAGCAACGGCGGAGTTTTAAAGAGGAAAACTGCCTAACTCTCCGAAGCCCGGGAGGGTAGAATTTCACAGACCACACGAGTTGTGATGCTTCCAGCCAAACAGACTGATTGAATTAGGCCTTTCTGCGTTGGATTTCGTGCTGTTCTCTTTGGGATGGGAACATTGGAAGGGGACACACATGACACAACATAGTGGGGTCCTTTGAAAGCTGATTCATCAGATTGCCCATTTTAAATAAGGTTAAATGATTTGCTTAAAGAGAGACCCAAAATAACTGTACCACTCTGTCCTCTGAGTGAGAGGTCCACAGCCATCCCTTGGTGTCGGCAGAAGCAAGCCTCCTGGAGTATGGGGCTGCAGCTTTTGAGGCCTCTAGAGTGGCATTTGAGACTCTGAACTGAGACCCATCAACCAAGGAAGTTTTGTTTTTAAATTCATTTAACATTTTTCTTTTGTTCTAAGAAAGGGTCTGACCCTGCAGCCCAGACTGATCTTGAGCTTAGGGTAATCCTCCTGCCTCAGCCTCCCAAGTGCCAGTATGCCCAGGTCTTTTTGAGACAGCATCTCATGTAACCCAGGATAGCTCAAATATTCTACGTAACCGAGGAAGACTCTGAGCTGATTCTCCTGCCTCTACTTCCCAGCTTTGGAACAGCTATGTTACAGAATTGCATGTAGCAAGAGCGCTCACGTATCCATGGTTAATAAGAGTAGAAGAAACAATGCTTCTGGGATGTGTTTATGAAAGAAAATTGAAGTGGCATAAATGCTTAGCTATTGGTGGCAGAACCTACACTGAGACTGCAGAAATGCAGTCACTAAATTTGCAAATGTGGCGTGTGCTGAGAGTCCGTGGCACAAGTGACGTGGTATATAAATAATATGCACTCGCTTGCACTCGGGGTCGCTGGTAATGTGTTGTAGGAGGTGGATCATTTCAGAAAGTCTTGAATTTTTTTTATGCTATCCATTTTAGTGAGATACTAAATCTTTTTAGAAAATGAGAAAGAGGGGCCTTTTGCCTAGAAAAACAACTGGGCCAATTAAGACCGACAATATAAATGGAGAAGATTATCAAGGGGAAATGAAGGGAAGTGCAGGGAAGCGGCTTGCTGAGGATAAGAAAGCAGTTCTCATCTCTAAGAGAAGTGCAGAAGACAGGAACATAAATGTCACCACTGTGTGGGTTTGGGGGGATCCAGGCAAGAATCTGTACCTTCACACCCCCGTCATGGGCTCTGGATTGGACAAATTCTGAAGATGAAAGCGTAGACTTCAGTGGGTCCTAGGATAAGTCGGGCTGTGAAAGAGACGCTGTCCTGTGATCTTGATTTCTCCTCACAGGAAAAGGCTTTAGGAGAGTCCGAAGAAGGGGCCAGAGAGGTGGCTCAGCTGGTGAAGTGCTTGCAATGCCAGCGTGGAGATCTAAGTGATCCCAAGTTCCCATGTCTGCACTCAATGACATGTGTCTCGTCAGCTGAGCTAAATCAGTGAGCCCCAGATGAGCCCCAAAGCCCCAGTGACAAGAGTGGCTTCAAACAGCAAGGTGAAAAGGTAGTAGTTAAGGACAATGTCCAAGGTTGGCCTCTCTAGCCTCTACATGCATGCATAACTACATATCTGTAATACATGTGTAACACACACAACACAGAGTCAGCAAGCAAGGTCTAGGAGAATCTACCAATGAGAGTCGTCAGCTAAATGGAGGAGAGAATTTTAGAAAAATAAAATATACAACTACATGAAATATGCAAAGTGTAAATTATAGGTAAAACCCAAGTTGATATTTTTATTGCTTTTGAATTTTTATTCTGTTATTTATTCTAAGAAACAAAATATATCTGTCATAGAACGTAATTGGTTTTTAGTCCATGTATCTGTTTTTTACAGATTTACCTTACGAGCCTCCCAGGAGATCAGCCTGGACCGGCCACAGCCAACCCAACCCTCAGTCCAAAGGTACAGGCTCAGTCCAGTCTTGATCTGCATATTCCAAGGCATGGGTGACTACAGCCAGGATAAAATATAATCTCAATAGTTGATCTGTGGTCTTTCTAACATGTAGAGGGCTCCTTCCATTCATGATAAAACAGATGCAATCTTTAAGCATGATGAGTCTTTTTGTTTGAGATGTAACCTACTTTTATAAGGAAAAGAAATGAACGGTAATTCTCATTGTGGACAATGGTGGTTTCAGGAGATGTTTACATACTGATGAGCTAATTGCTGGTTTCCTTTGCTGTGGCTCTGCTTGGCATTAGTCTTCCCTGGCGCTTTCCCCATTCACCATAGCCCATTTCATTCTCCTTTGTAAGCTAGCTCAAGTTCCTTTTTATTGTGTTTAGAAGCAATGGCTACATTAGATTGTTTAAATCATTGGAAACATTTTAGAATGTTTATATTTGATTTCATTAGAGAGGGCGGTTTCTTCTTACCACAAATGCTTCTTGTAGAATAAAATTACTATCTTGACAATTAATTGATTATAAAGTGAATAACATCAAAGACATGCAGCCGGATCTGAATTGTTGCTAATTGTCTTTTTTTTTTTTAATTGTTCTTGGGTTTTTCAGCTGCTCAGCCATCTCCCTCTGCAGTGCCCAAAACTGAAGACCAGCGTCCTCAGTTAGGTGTGTTTCAGAAAGCATCTTGGGAACCCTAAAAATTGTTACAGGCACAGACAGGAGTTTCTAAAATGTGTCCCCTTTAAAATGAACTTCATAACTGTCATGTATGTAAAATGAGGTCTAGACCAGTAGCTTCTCAGTTGAAAGGATTTTACTAAAACTCCTCTAAAACCTTTAAGTTGAACATGGGTGTATCATTCGCTCTACATGAAGGCTGTGCCTTGGGGAACTGTAAATTCTGTTACTTGGACTATCAATGGTGTGCATTTTAATGTCAAGTCTGTCAAGTCTAAGGTGGAAAGACAGTGGGATGCTGACCTTGAACACTCTGGCCTGGCCCTTATGGCCTCAGGTCCAACTTTGCCCCATTAAGATCCTGGGTTATATGGACTGTGGTTGGTAGTGGGAATATCAGACCTCAAGTTTTTCTACCAACTTTGATGCTTCCAACAAGAAATTCTCCTGAGGTCCTGTGTGATACCTTACCTCGTGTGGGAGGTAAAGGCAGGAATTTGGGGGGGGGGTAAGAACATTTTCACTTCTGTACACATAGTTCTGTCTGGCAGCCTAAGTTATCTTCTACCATAGATCCTTACCAGATCCTGGGACCCACCAGTAGCCGCCTTGCTAACCCAGGTGAGTTGTCACTTGTGATTTGCTGCTGTACAGTTACTTTTAAATTTGGAACTGTTTCAGAAACTTGTACTGGTGAGAAACTTCTCGAACTAGAGAAACTTGGCTTTCAGCTCTCATCTCACTGGACTATTTTTATTTACCTTCATAGAAAGAATGGATCAGGTTATAAATTAAGACTTTAGTTTAGCAAGGAAGATTATAACCTAATTGGATTTATAATGTTTTACTAGGGTCAGTGCAACAAAGTAACAGCCTGAGTTCCGCTTAGTAACTTAGTAACTCTGTATATTGGCTTGCGCTAGAAGCTGAAAGGCCGAGGCCAGTAGGTGGAGACTCCCGAGTTGTGAGGAAGGGGTTGTGAGGAAGGGGTTGTGAGGAAGGGGTTGTGAGGAAGGAAGGGGTTGTGAGGAAGGGGTTGTGA
>NW_021620749.1:2626192-2647644 GCF_004785775.1 Grammomys surdaster
GGGTTGTGAGGAAGGAAGGGGTTGTGAGGAAGGGGTTGTGAGGAAGGGGTTGTGAGGAAGGGGTTGTGAGGAAGGGGTTCTGAGGAAGGGGTTCTGAGGAAGGGGTCTGCTCCGGTAGTTTCTGGATGGGCAGCATCTCCCTGTGCTTTCTTTATTGTCGTTACTCTCTACGCTTCTGTGTCCAGACTTCCGTCTGTGTGTGTGTGTGTGTGTGTGTGTGTGTTTGCTCATGTATGTGGAAGTCAGAGGATAACCTTTGGTATTAGGATACCCATCCATCCACAATACCACACTATCTACCCCTTTTGCTTTTAAAAACAGGCTCTCTCATGCTTGGAATTCTGCAAGCAGGCTAGGCCAGCTGTCCAGTGAGCCCTGGAGATCTAACCTGTCTCTGCCTCATGACATGCTACGGTGCTTGGCTTTTTGAATTCTAGGTTTTGAAGATCAGACTCAGACGTCTTAGACTTTTCCAGTCACACTGGAATATGGGCTTCTTTGGTGGGCCTAGTCTGTTTTGATAACCTCTGTGAAATGCTTGTCTCTAAAACAAGGATTAGGAGCTACTGGGGATTCAGCTTTCAGTGTATGAATTTTAAGGGACAGGTTCCAACCTATTACCAAGGAGATTCAGTAACTGATGTTTTAAAGGGATAATCTAATGACCATCGGAGTCCAATTGTGGTCATCCATAATGATCTGTTTCTGAATCAGATGCAGAGAAAACAGGCTCTTCATACATACCTGGCCGTGACCCCTTCTTCACCTGTCCAAACAGGTCAGTGGGTGCCAACTAGCTTGCTCTATTTGTTAGCATTTAGATTAGAACCAGCTGTGCTGTCAGGAATCCCAGGGTGTTGTGGCATCTGCTTCATATTCTCAGCTGTAAATTTGATGCCAAGATGTCATAGCCACGCTGTAAGTACAGACTGGAATTTCTGTTTCACAAACCCCAAGCCAAACAGGGCTTGGAAAACACAAAGATTCTGATGCTCTCATCATGTTCGTCCCCACAAGAGAATCCATACTCTGAGAATGTGAAATACCATCATTGTTGAGCAACAGAGCCTGCCATGAAATTGTGATTATTGCTGATTAATTCAGTAAACATGTTCTGAGCAGCCCTGAAAACGGGGAGACTGTTTTTCGACATCATTTTAGCCCAGTGCACACATTGGGTACCTGCACCTCGTTTGCTTGTCAGTTCATCTCTAGTGTGACAAGACATAGTTCACCCCAGGCACTGTCACCTAGTGGAGAGAAGGGCACAGGCAAACACAATGCTCCATAGTCCATGGAGTCACTCAGTGGCAGGACTTCCAAGGATTCTCCACTTGTGCTCCTCTCAGCCGCCCACGTGTAACCGTGCTGTAGCTGCTCGGATGCCCATCGTGACTACGAGGCTATGGAGACCGTCTCGTATGCAGAGTGCTCACTGTGTGGTTGCAAGGACTGAGTTTGAATCCCCAACTCAGTATAAAATTCACATATGTAGGACGAATGTGTTTTTCTAGTCCTCCTGTGGCAAGAGGGGAGGCAAAGCTGGAAGAATCCCCAAGAGCTCACTGGGACAGCTTGGCACACACAGCTGTGAAGAACAGATGCCTCAGACAAGGTGCAAGGCAAGATGGATACCCAATGTCATTTCTCTCATTTCCACTGATGTGTCTGCACATGTACACATGTGAATGCACATGTGCACACACACATGAAGATTTTGCCTGACTGCTTCTGGTGGTGGTGATGATAACTAGGCTTTGGAAAGGCTTGTCTGACGGCACCATTCAGGTTAGATTAGACACACTTGGCGGCTACAGGCTCCGGGAACAGCAGTCTATGCTGGGAAATAGCAAGCCTGAAGCTCACACTCCATGCAGCGCCCACTCACAGGGCATTTTATACCTGAGGTTCCCACCAGGCTTTGCATGGCCCAGAACATTGTTATTTCTGTCCTATAGAAGAGGTGTCAGGAGCCCTGAGGTGTCAAGGAATTTTCCCTGGGTCACGCTCAAATAGAAAGGAGGCTCAGTCTGGGACCTGAGTTCTCTGAAGTCTGATTTTGTTTTCCTTTTCTACACTTCTGGAAGAGGAGTTTGACGGGAGGAGGGAAGCTTTGAGAAGCATGAGCCGTGAGTACTTTTATTTAGTTGAACGGATGTTGAGGTTGGAGAGATGAGCCTGAGGAAGAGGAGGAAGAGGATAAGACTCAAGAGCAAGAAGAGGAAGAGAAGAAAGGAAGGAAATCAGAAAACTGCTTTAGGCAAACTAGAACTCATTGGGAGACAATTAAAGTGACTGGCTCTACATATTAGTAGATCGATGAACAGTTTATTAACTGTGAGCTTTTGTTCACCAAATACTGGAGCCTCTAGTTTCATAAAACAAGCACTAAAAACCATAAACAGCCACATAGGTCCTGACACAGTAACAGCGAGGATCTTCAATACTCTGCTCTCATGTCTAGATATTTCTCCCAAACGAAAACCAGGTAAAGACACTGCAGAATTGAAATGTACTATGGACAAACCAGAATAAGTGTGTGTGTGTGTGTGTGTGTGTGTGTGTGTGTGTGTGTGTAAAATAGTTCACTCAACAGAAAGAGAACGCATTATTGTTTTTTTTTTTCTGAGCATCATGTGGAACCTTCTTCAAAATCTTTTCTTCCATTTTTAATGAAAAGACTTTTATTATACAATATGATTTTAAAAAAAGCCCGTAAGCATATATCCCATGTGAGTTCACGGACACCATGATTATATGTAGGCACCCTTAAAAGCCAGAAGAGGGTGTTGGGTCTCCTTGAACTGGAGGTATAGGTGGCTGTGAGCTGTTCCAGCATGGCTAAGGGAGGACCAGCCAGTTCCTTTAACTACTGAGTCACTTATCAACACACATGCCCTGCATGTGCATGTAACAGTTGATGGCAACGTGGGGACACCAATGTCTCTACTCCAAACATGCATCTGATGTGTGCTTTGAACACTTACCTCCCCTGCTGAGAAAGGTGTGTCCTGGCATCCCTACCTCATGAATCAGCGAGGAGCTGCCAGTCTCTCTACATTCCATCACAACTGCCGAGCTCCTGGGACGGACTCCAAGTTCCTTCCTGTGGAACAGATTTTCTTGAGTTCTGTCCGGTGGCCAGGCATTCTATAAGATGATACATCCAGCTCCTTGTGAAGGGACAGAGCTATTTCAGAGAAGATTTGTCTGTTGTTAGGGCATGAAAACCTGTTCCATTCAGGAGAGTCCCCAACAATTTGTAAGCCTAAGAGAGGACAGCCTAGGAAGGACCAGAGGGCTGCTGAGGCATCTGTAGGCACATGGCTTAAGTACTGGTCTATGTTGGACAAAGAGTATGGGTCTGATGTTTGACCTCTGCTGACCTTGGCATAAAAGTCCATCCTATCCCACACCCCTGTTTTCTAAGCACTCCAGTGAGTTAAACATGATTTACCAAGGATTAAACACACTGTCACATGTGAGCATTGACAGTAGTGTCTAGCTCCAGTGAGCTTCAAAACTAATGTCCAATATCGAAAACAAGCCCAGCTGAAGCTTCTGCCTGTCCAGGTAGTCCTGGATAGTCAATTGCTTTTGGCTACTTCCTGCCTGTCAGTGAGAGAGACTGACTCTGGAATCACAGACGAGCCACTGTGCCTACCTGGGATCTACATGGCTTCTGTGCATCTAAATTCCAGTTGTTACATCTGTGTGGGATGAGCTCAAAACCCTGAGCTGTCTCCCAACTACAATCTTGTCTTGTCTTTTCTTACTAGTTTGGCTGGAGAGTGGCCCCCTGAGCCCCCAGTATACTTTGTGTCAGGGTTCCACTCTTTATTCACAGTGCGCCCCATCACACCATGACTGTTACCATCCAGGCGGTCGTGGCAATTTAATAAATTGCCTTTGAATTGTTGGCAGGCAGTAGTATCTCATTTAATTTATCTGGTGCTGCGTTCTCAGTACCCCTACTCTCAGTACCCTTGAGAATTCTTGCTCAGTGAGGACTCATGTAGCCTAAATGATTCAGAGATTGACCCATTACTGGCTGCTGTTTATAGTGTTTACTTAAGCATTTGTTGGTTTTTACAGCTAGTTTCATTTTTTTACAGCTACTTTCATTTTCACGTTTGGAGTCCAATGGAGTTTGCGTCTAGAGATCTTCTGGGGAGGCTTGGCAGGCTTGTCCTCAGCCCTGAGCCCTGTGTCTCCCTAGCTAATAAGTAAAGTAAAACAGCCTAGGGCAACGTGAGCTCGTCTGTCCTCCACGCTTTGAGTTCCCTGCCATGTATGTAGGGATTGCATGTTTTCTGGCTCTTCAGAAGCAAGAGAGACAGGAGACTCTTCTCCCCCCTCCTTCCTACACATGCTCATAAGGGAAGTGGCTGAGGGAGAGATTCCCAAAGACGATGCCAATGTTTGAACAGATACCAAGTGTTATTTGTTCTGTGTATTTGTACGAAATCTGTAGGGTGGCTCTCTCGCTACGGGAGGAAGTTGACACTAAATATTTATTTTCCAGCAACTGTCCATGTTTGGAGTGAGGCATATGTTAGACTGTTAAATCCAAAACCCACAGCTTCTCCTATTCCCAGGTCATCTGTGGAATTCTTTTCTCAAGTTTTAATCCTCTGGTTACAATATATATACCAGAACCATATGGCTCACTTGTTCTGTCCTTTACGTTTTGCAATGCATATTAATGAGATGTGGGAGGCAGCAGCCCTCGATTGAGAACGGTTCGTATGCGTAGCTCTGCAACAGCGCAGGCTGCCATTCCGACAAGCTACAAGCTGTTAATACATCACAAATGTGTCGCTTGACTGAAAACAACCCTTTCCATAACATCGTCAGAAGAGGCTGACCTTTCTCACAGTGCTGTTACGTGGGTAGATCCACAGACACACATTTCCATGCAGCCCACATAGGAACAAGGACGGGGCCATGTACGGGGGTGCAGTGGGGGGGGGCTGGTGGACAGGGTTCAGAGAAAGTGAATTCATAGCTGAGTTTTACATTCCGTCCATTCCTTGAATGAGTGACAGTCAAAGTTAACCTGATCATTGATCATATCTATCCTATTACTTATGATAACATAAAAGATATCTTTCTGGTAATGAGCTCAAGGCAGTGTGCTTCCCTGGAGTCTTGGAAGAGAGATTTGCCTTCCACTCACTTTAAAACTAAAATACATGGCGCATAACTTTGTTTCTCCTGGTACCCAACATAACTATCACTCAGGGCACAAACAGTAGACAGAACTAGAGTGTCCTGTCGTTCCCTCTGTCCATCTGGCCTGTAGTATCTGGGTGTAGATATATGCTTGCCCGGCTAACGGTAGGTCTCTGGAGAAGTGGGAAGCCAGGACAAAGCAGAGCAGCGCAGGAGCGGCCTGGTGTAGAGCCCACCTATTCCCTGTGCAAACCCCAGATCCCTGGGAGCTGTGTAACATGGCGGCTAGAGTGATACGCTCAGACTTTTCTCTGACGGAGAAGACGTAAGGGTCAGAGACATGGTTCAGTCGGTCAGGTGCTTGTGTAACAAACACGAGCAAACAAACAAAATAAACAAGAGAACAAATACAAAGGCCTCAGTGTGGTTGTGAACAGTGATAACCCCAGTGGTGTGGGTGTGATGGATCTCTGTGCTCAGGGGCCAGGCAGCCTAGGCATGGTAAACTCCAAGCCATCAAGAGAGCTTGTCTTAAAAAGCAAGGTAGGGCAACATAACCAAATGTCTTTCTTACCTTTATATGCACACACACACACACACACCCATAGATGAACAAGTATACACACATACACAAGTACATATATCTATACATCTACACACATGAACAAGCATGCACGTGTACACAGACACAAACATGGGCACTTGTGCACATACACACAGACACACACACACAGACACACACACACTCACCACTCATTCTGACTGAACCAGGGTCTCTTTAATTCCAAAGAGTTCCACCCGTAGCCCGTTGTCTTTTAGAAACATTGTGGTACATGGGTTTCAGTCCTGGTGCATTTGGCCCAGGACTGGGAATGGGTGATCCTAGTTTGAAACAGAGCCAGTTCTTTTTCCAAACTTCCTCATTTGGAGCGGGTTAATTCTGTCCTAGGAAAAATTCTGACAGAATTGCCATCTGAGCACGCGCCAGATCTTATGTTAGGAATAACAGTGTTTACTTCCACTCTCTATTTGCTTTTCCATAAACTCGTAGGTGTTCATTTCCTAAATCTGACTTTTGTTATTTCGTTTTACCCAGCCAATATAAATGGTGGCAGACCATTATTGCCATCCACAGAATGGCCTTTTCCGCCTCACAAAATGGGAAAAAGTGGCTCATTCATTCCCCTGAAAACAGCATGACCTGGGAGCTCTTTGAAGGATTCCAAAGTAGAAGGAAACCTGCTGAACTTTGCCCTGTGTGTGTTCTCCATGCACACACACCTCTGTGTGTGTGTGTGTGTGTGTGTATGTGTGTGTGTGTGTGTATGTGTGTGTGTGCGTGCATGGAGAACTTGGGTCTGTGAGGCCAATGTGAGAGTGATCACGGACGGGCATACAAGGTCAAGTATCCTGGAAGTGGAGGCAGAGATAAGGAAACCCAAGTGATGGCTTCTTAAGGGTCTGTTCTCAAGAGGAAGCAGCATTGAGCAGGAGGAATACTGAGCAGTCTCTCAGACTTCTTGAAGCTGAACCGTCATGTGCCAGCCTGGTTCCTAAGCATCTATGGGGCACAAGCAGCATTCAGAATCAGTGTGTCCTGTAGTCCCCTTCATCAGTGTGGTCTGGACTATCTGGGTGTGGAGCATTTCCTGTTCAGTCAAGGTTTGCTCTCTAGCTAAATGAGGAGCCAAGAGTCCAAAGTAGCCACAGCACAGAAGCAGAGATATGGGGCTGGGTTGGGAGAACAGATCTGGTCAGAGCAGACTCATCAGTGGGAGAACTCCACCATTGAGGAGTGAACCTGCTGACGTTGGACCTCACTGGGTTTGTGTCCCTCTTGATCATTAGGTAGTGGCCAGATCCAGCTGTGGCAGTTCCTGCTCGAACTCCTGTCTGACAGCTCCAACTCCAACTGCATCACCTGGGAAGGCACCAACGGAGAGTTCAAGATGACAGACCCAGACGAGGTGGCTCGGCGCTGGGGGGAGCGAAAGAGCAAGCCCAACATGAACTATGATAAACTCAGCCGCGCCCTCCGCTACTACTACGACAAAAACATCATGACCAAGGTGCACGGCAAGCGCTATGCCTACAAGTTTGACTTCCACGGGATCGCCCAGGCCCTGCAGCCCCACCCTCCCGAGTCATCCCTGTACAAGTACCCCTCTGACCTGCCGTACATGGGCTCCTATCATGCCCACCCCCAGAAGATGAACTTCGTGGCTCCCCACCCTCCAGCCCTCCCAGTCACCTCTTCCAGTTTCTTTGCTAGCCCGAACCCATACTGGAATTCACCAACTGGGGGCATCTACCCGAACACGAGGCTCCCAGCCGGCCATATGCCCTCTCACCTGGGCACCTACTACTAGAGACCAGACGGAGGCCTTTCCCAACAGTGTACAATTGCCTAGCAGTCGCCACACACTCAGAGAACACAAATCAAAAGTGCCTCCTGAGGAATGGCAATGGTTGGCCAGAGCTGGGGAAGGAAACCAGGGAAAGAAAACCAAAGACTCGCAGGGGAGGGTGGGCACCCCCCAAGTATTACTACAGAAATAGAAGCAGCTCAAAATAGACTGTACATGGACATATAACCTGTGGTCCACCCTCGTCAAAGACATTGTATGTAGAGAAGCATGACCCATGAGAACAACTCCCCAAGGAAGTGGCCTTAAGTAGTGTACAAACTGTAGAGTGTGGGACCTTGCTTGTACCTACCAGGATTCAGTGAAAGCAATAGAACAGTATCAGTCTTGGCCTAACACACCATGTATGATGTCATTTGAAGGGAAACTACCTGTGTTTAAAACCAGAAACCATATCAAAACCAAAGAAGAAGACTAAATAAATAAATAAATAAATAAAATGGCGGCCCGTCCACAGACCACATTGGCTGTGGACTTTCTTGGCTGGCATTTGCTGTTTTCATTGAAATCAGATTTGTTCCATTTGATAGAGAGCTGCCAGCTCTGTCAAACTGTGAAGATGACCCAGGGTCTCATCTCCTTTTCAGTATTACTGGAAATGTGAGCCGTGTGGTGGGCGGGGGATGTGCATGTTGTGAGTATGTGATTATAGAAGAGAGACTAAAATGGAGGAAGAGGTAGAGGAGGAGGAGTTCGGGGAGGGAGTGGAGGAGGAAGAGGAGGAGAGGAAGAGGAGAGGAAGAGGAGGGAGAGGAGGGTATAAGAACAGGAAGAGGAGGAGGAGAGGAAGGAGAGGAAGAGAGGGTAAGAAGAGGGAGAGGAGGAAAAGGCGGAGGGAGAGGAAGAGGAGGAGAGGAAAAGGAGGAGCAAGAGGAAAGGAATAGAAGGCAGCTGCTCAAGCCACCACAGCTGAATATAGGACATCTTGGGAGCAAAGAGCATGAGTCAAGAGAGGTGTTTGATACTGTCAGTGTTACAAGGACACGGACTCGTGGAGGACCAGGAGCAGTAGTATTCAGAACCAAAAATATGTTTCTTTGTGAAAAGGAAATCATAACTGGAATTGTCCGATATTTAAAAAAAAATCAGAACCTCAGCATCTGGTGGAGGCTTCATCCTTCACAGGGTCCATTGAGAGGTGACCTTAGTAGCCACCATGGTTAGAGACCACACAGGCGTTGTGGATAGGTGGGCTCCAGTTTTCCTTAATGAGTCGCGAACGCTGTGCGTTCGTCAGAACGAAGTCTACAAGTCAATGGGTTTTTTTCTTTTTATATAATAATTATATAACTTATGCATTTATACACTACGAGTTGACCTCGGCCAGCCAAAGACACACACCACACACACACACACAAAAGAGACAATCAAACATATGATGTGGCCTTGAATTTTAACTCTGTAATGCTTAATGTTTACAATATGAAGTTACTAGTTCTTAGAATGCAGAATGTACGTTAATAAAATGAGCTTGGCCTCTCATGGCGAACCAGAATGGGAGTGGTCTCCGTTTGTGCTTCTTTGCTAATGAACAGTTGCCTAGCAGAAACTTTGCTGACTCCTAGGGGTTTGTGTTACAGTCTTAGTTTGTCCGAGAATGTGGACACATGAGAGTCATACAGATGGGGCGTTACGAAAGCACACACGTAGCATGGACCTCCTGACTCCCACGAGCTCGCTCTCATTTTTAACCAATACAGAAAAAGCACAGGCTTCACCTAAGGACCTCCATGATTGCACTGAGCAGGTAAAAAGGCCTCTATAGCTGAGGCTGTCACTGAGGAATTCCATTCTGCACTAGCCACTGGTCATCCTGCTTATTGTCATAATCATGAGATTCTTGTTGAGTAATGAACAAGCCATTGTTAAGCCAGATTCTGTCATCAGTACATCAGTCATGGAGAGCTGCAGTTCCTTGTTACAAAGCATCAGGGGAGGGCCAGGAGGTAGCTTGGTGACTACAGCTCTTGCTTGCAAGCATGGGGACCTGAGATTGATGGCTAGAAGCTTTGTAAGAGTCAGGTATGGTGGCCCACCCTTGACATCCCATCTGTGTTGGGATGGAAGATACATGGGTCCCTGGAACTCACTGGCCAGCTAGCCTAGCTTTGTGAGGTTCCAGGCCAATGGGAGACGCTGTCTCAAAAAACTGTGGAAGGTACTTGAAGACTCACACCCAAGGTTATTTATTCTCTGACCCCTTTGTGCACACACACATAGGCATGTGTGCACTCACATACACAATTACATGCACACACACATACACATGTGTGCACATGTGTGCAACACACACACACACACACACACACACACACACAGAGTAAAGCCCCGAGGCGCAGCTTCCGAGCTTACCAGCTGGCTCCTTAGTCTGTGGACTCCCCAGCTACACTGACTCTCTGACTTTACCCTCAGTCCTGGGGTGACCTTCCCAGCTCTCCTTCACACACACTGTATTGTCTGTGACCTCACATCAATTTCTCTGGACATCTCTTGTCTTCTTCATGTCACAAAGGCCACCCACCTGGGCCAAGGTGCTATGGCAGTGTGGCTCAAGCCACCTGCCGGGAGCAGCTGGCCCAGGCCCCGGCTAAGCCTGAGTCAGTTTTTTAAATGGGCTGTTTCATGTCATAGCAGTTTCAGGACACCGTTTGCACTTTGTAATCCCTTCGCTGTGACTCAGTACACTCGCCAACCCTCTGTGCTGTGCATTTTGGCAACGGTCTGTGAACTCGGTAGGATGTGATTGCCAATGCTTCAGACGCCCTCATGGCAGGATGGAGAGAGGTCCAGATGTCAGTCATTCTGCAGCAGCTGGGGAAAGGCCTGTAGATGGCCTGCATCTCCTTAGGAGAAAAGACTGCTGAGCTCCAGTGTTGGCTGCTGGGGCAGGGATGGGTGAGCCACATGGTCCTAGGGGAGGAGCCACATGGTTCTGGGATGGGTGAGCCACGTGGTCCTGGGGGAGGAGCTACATGGTCCTGGGTTGGGGGAGCCACGTGGCCCTGGGGTTGGAGGGTGGAGAGGTGAGAGATTTAGCTTTGCAGTGCAGAGCCGGGCACACCTACGTTCTTTGTGTAACGTACAAATTCATTTGGGTGATCACTCAATTCCCTTCCCCGCCTTTGAGACCCCACTGTTAGTGAAATAATAGAAGCAAGCCCAGTCGTTAGATTCAATCCTAACAGATGTTCTCAGGTCCCTCACAGCCCTCTTCTCCATCGCCTGCACAGTTGGGTTATTAGCAACCCACAGGAGTAGCCTAGGCAACTATATGATTTCTGAGATTACACGGTACTACTGGGTCTCTGGAATAGGTGAGTCTACAACCAACTTGAACTAATGGTCAAGGTTAAGGTCTGGATCTGTGCTAATCAGTCTCCGAGGCCTTCTATGGGGCTTTGGTATACCCACCTCTCCACACTGTCTCTCCCTCTCCTTTCGTGTGTCCCTTGAATGAATGCCATCTCCTGACAAGACATGTCATCAAGGATCTTTGAGACTCTGTACTGGATGCAATCCCCAGCCTCAGTCAAGCCTTGAGTGGGTTGATCCTCACTCCACCCCACTGTTGCATATTGGAAAGTTCCAGATGACATCTTGTCGGGATCTATGTCCCTCTGAGTACCCCTCTGAATGGTAAGTGTTGACTCGCCCGCCCTTGGAATCGAGATCCCGAACAGCTTGGCTCCGAGGGAAGATGCTGTGTGCATGCAGAGTTCTGCAAGCTGGGGAGGGAACTGAAACCACAGCGGAGCTGAGGCCAAGCTAATGCTGCAGCTGTGCAAAGAACAAGGTAAGTTCTGTCAATACCAGGTTAGAGACATATGACAGACTAAGCATGGCTGGCTGGCAGAGGCTGGTCACCGGGGTTGAGGTTACAGTCACTTCTGGCTGCCATGTCACTGTGATGGAGACTCTTTCCTGGCCTTCCCTCCTCCCTCATCCCAGGACCACGTGGCTCCTCCCCCAGGACCACGTGGCTCACCCATCCCTGCCCCAGCAGCCAACACTGGCACTCTGCGGTCTTTTCTCCTAAGGAGATGCAGGCCATTTACAGGCCTTTCTCCAGCTCCTGCAGAATGACTGACATCTGGACTCCTCTCCATCCTGCAATGTGGCCGTCTGAAGCAAGTATAGATTGAAGCCATAAAATCCATAAGCTGATTCTGTCAAGTGGAGGTGTAGCTTGGTGGTAGGATACTGGCCCAGCATGCACAGGCTGTAGGTTCTGCACAAGTCTCACAAGTAGGTCAGACATGTACTGGGATCCCACCCTAACACAAACACCTAGATGTGGGACTGGAAAGCATCGTGTGGACAGGCTGTGAAAGCAGAGATGCTGGCAAAAACTAGAGCCAGCAGGGAAGGATGCACATATGGACCAAGTACAACCTTGCCTCCTAGTTTTTTATGAATTTATTTGTATATTGGTAATTTATTTTTATGTATATTGGTGTTTACCTGCATATGTGTGTGTGCGTGTGTGTGTGTTCATCACGTGTGCAGTTCCTGTGGAAGCTGGAAGAAGGTTTTCAATCCCTTGGATCTGGAGACAGTTGTTAGTGACTGGGTGAGTAGGACCTGAACCCTGGCCCTCAGTGAGGGCAGTGAGCACTCGTATCCTAAGCTCATATCTCTCTACCTCCTCTCCTAATTAGTTTTAACTGTCACCTTGACACTGTCTAGAGTCACCTGAGAGTCTACGTTAAAGGACTGCCCAGATCAAATTAGCCTGTGGGTGTGTCTGTGAGAAGTTGCTTGATTGTTAGTCGATATAGGAGGGCTCCGACCACTGTGGGTACCACCGTCCCTGGCTGGGTGGTCCCAGCCTGTGTAAGAAAGCCAGCTGGGCATGAACCTACAAGCAAGGCAGCAGGCAGCCTCTTACACAGTTTCTACTGAACTCTGGCTATGAGCTAGTTTCCTGGTTGAAGCCACTAATGCCCGAAGTAACAAGCGTCCCAGCCTCCGGTTCCTGCCCTGACTTCCTGGGTGATGACGAGCTGCTCTGGAGTGTAAGTTAGGTAAGGCCATTCCTCCACAGGCTGCACTTGGTGAGCGCATTTTACCAGAGCCACAGAAGGGACACTAGACACGTGTGTCGTCTAATTATGCCTTCCAGCTGTTTCTATGAAACTTGCTTTTATGCTTATTTGCTGGATTTTTTTCTAGAATTTTATGAGTAGTATATTTGCTCAATTTCTACTCTTTCCTCTGTCCCAGTTACACACACACACACACACACACACACACACACACAGATACACACACAGACACATACAGACACACACAGACACACAGAGATACACATACACAGTCACACAGAGACACACAGACCACAGATACATACACACATACACACATACACACAGACACACAAACATACAGACACACAGACATATACACAAACACATACACACAGACATACACATACACACATACAGACACAGAGACACATAAATACACAAACACACACATATACACACAGACACACATGCACACACACAGACACATAGACACACAGATACACAGACATATACACACACAGACACACACATACACACACATACAGACACACACACACATGCACACTGGTGAGTCCAATTAGTTTTGTTCATATGTACACGTGTTTAAGGCTAACTGCCTGGTCTCTAGAGAAGACGGGTCTTCCCCCGCTCTCAGCCACCATTAACTGCCTGTAACTGTTCACCTAGGGGTGGGGTCTTGTAAGGTTTGCCCCATCCATGTTGGATGTCCACAGGTATGGTCACTGTGTAGGTCTTGTTTAGGCAGCCATATTGGTGAGACTTCATAGGTGCAGCGTCCCTGTGATATTTAGAAGACACTACCTCACAGCAGACATTCTGGACATCTGTCTCTCACATTCTCCCCCTCTTCCTCCACAGTCCCTGAGCTGTAGGCATGTGGGTTGTATTATAGACATAAGTGGGGGTAGAGTAGGGGATCACAATCAGTTTTTCCTCTGCATTTTGACTCGTTTTAGGAATCTATGGGTGGCCTTCCATGGAGCAGCTATTTAAAACTGCTTTGCAGGTTAAGCCCTTTATCTGGATCTCCCAAGGTCAGAGACAAACTATTGTATATTGCCATCCAACTTCCACACTGACCAGCTTCATACAGAACCTAAAAGCCAGTGTAAAGGTCATCTTGGGAGTGAGGTCACAGGTGTCAACCAGCCTCCAGGCTGGCGCAGTTCCTGACAGTAGTAACTTGTGTGCATGGCTGAACCAGAAGCCTTAGATAGTAGAGGCTTCGGGATGTTCCCAGGTGTGTGCTCCTGTGGTTCTTTGTGCAACTGACCTAAACCTGATCTGTTGATTGATGTGAAGAACAGTTCTGCCTGTTCAGAGGTGCAGGGCTCAGGTAAAGGATAGAAGCAACCTGTTTATAGGACCACCGAACCCTCTCCCTCATAGCAGAAAGCCTGCCTGCCTCCGGTGACACCCATGCATAACCTCAACCATGCCGTATGTGGGCATGGGAGAGGGGATTGTCAGTCACAGCCTGCTCAGCATTAGATACGGCTCAGCTAAGAGTGTCAGCCTGCCTCAGGGACTCCCAGCCCTTCTGCAGACTAACCGTTTCCACCTCCGAGTTGGCAGAGGAGGCTGACTGAGAGCCAGGGCAGACTTCCTATGAGGGCTCCGGAGGTGGAGAGTAAGAGGAGGGGGTGCAGGTCAGAGGTTGTGTCCGGTATCTTGACTAGCAAGCTGTGAGAGGTTGACAACTTTGTGATTGTTGTATGAGGTGTATATATGCATGTGTGCATATGTGCATGTGTGTGTGTATGCACGGGTGTGTGCACTTGTGTGTTCAGGTGCACGTGGAGACCAGATGTTGATGTCAAGATGTCTGTCTCAATCTCCTCTCACCTTAACTTTTGAGACAGCTTATTAACTAAACCTTTTTTGGCTAGATTAGCTAAACAGCATGCCCCAGGATCCCCCCCCCCCACCTCTGCTTCCCCAGCATGCCCCAGGACCCCAACCCCACCCCGGCCTCTGCTTCCCTTACCCTGAATTACAGATACTCTCCTCCATGCCTGGCATTTCTTCATGGCTGCTGGGAATATGAACTCAGGTCTTATGCCTGCAAAGAAAACTTTTTAGCCATTGAGTCATGTCTTCAGCCCTGATATAAACAAATTTTAAGTAAGTTTAGTTAATTTCTTTCTTTCTTGGCAGGGCTACAACTGGAAAGGTTGGAGGTGAGTAGGCAGTAACTTCTAAGTTTTTTCCTGTTAAGGATAAAGGGAAAAGAGAAAGTGAGGTGTCTGCTCCTTCCTGTGGTTCCAGGCTCTGGTGGTTATGCTGTGGTTCTAGGTCATGGTTGCAGGCTGTGGTTCTAGGCTGTAGTTCTAGGACATAGTTGCAAGCTGTGGTTCCAGGCTATGGCTTTTAGACTACAACTGCAGACCACAGTTCCAGACCAAGGCTACAGGCCACGCCACGGGTTCTCAGGCCGTGGTGTCAGGTCAGGGATTTGAAGCTACTATATCAAAATGGGTTTGGGCTGCTGGTACCATGGGAAGGACTGATCTCCAGTCTAAGAAATATGTGAGTGAAGTTTCTAGGCCCAGAAAGGAACTTCTTGATGGGTATCATTTCCCTCCTCTGAACTTTAAGACCAGTTTTTGCTATTTGTGTGTGTGTGAATAACAGAGATATGGGCAAAACATGCATACATGAACCTCTTAATTTAACTTGCTCAATAACACTATGAAATATTCTCATCTCTTATCTTTTATGTGTGAACTCGAAGCTCTGAGACATTGTTAGAAAATCAGTCTACCTCACTTGAGCACCTTCCAGGCTTCAGAATTCTGATGGCCTCCCTACGCCTTCCTGGGAGAGTCTTCCCAGGCTGTCAGGCCCAGTGCCCTCCCATGTCTTGGAATTCTGGTCAGAAGCCTGCCTGGTGGTAGTTATCAACAGGAAACGAAACACCACCCTCCCATTTCCTCATCCCATCCTCCAGTCCTAGCACAGGACAGTGGCTGGCTAGTGGTGCCTCTGATACAGAGCATAGAGCACACTCGTTGAAAGCACGGGGTTCTTCCTTTCATGTTCTCAAGATCTGTTATTTCATAATGTAAAATACAGTCCAACTTTAAAAAAGCTCCCCTGGTCTTTACAAGTTCCGATACTTTAAAGTCCATAGTCTCTTAACTGTGAACTGTAAAATCAAAACCAAGGTGTACAGTCATAACCTGCAGTGGTACTGAGAAAATGTTATTATTCCAAAAGGGAAGAATTGTGGCTTAGGAACAATGAAACCAAAGCAAACCCAAAGCTTAGTAGTGCGGATACCAAACCCTGCAGCTCTATGCCCAGCGGTGGGAGCTTCCAGCAGTGGGAGCTTGCAATGTACCTCTCGGGCTTTGGTGGCTCCATACCCACAACAGCTTCCTTGATGAATATTCCTAGATCTTGACAGCTCCAGGGTCCACTGCAATGGAGGCTTCATACAGCAGCCTCCCTGGGGCACAGGGAGTCCAGCCCTGCCACACAGTGCACAGCCTCAGCTGTTCTCCATGGCACTCAGTCTTGTATCTCTGCCTTCAGAACCAGTACCATGCAGAGTTCTGCCAGGTTCTGCTGCCCCCTTGGACCACACATTTCCAGGCAGTTGCTTTTGAGGAGCAAGGAGCTCCTTCTTCAGTTTAGGTATTCCTTAAATGAATTCAAATATCCACAGGGAGTACTTTCTGATAACTGGGGTCTTACCCCCAGGAGAGCCTTCCCGTTGTCCCAAGACTGTTACTGGGGTTTTCAGTTCAGAGTGCTGGTGTCTTTAACAAGGAGCACAGCTACTCTCTCAGCCTGAATGTCCTCACATCCTGAAATTTCCTCACATAAGATCATCCATCATAACTTAATCCCACAGAAGGTTTCATGACACAGGCAGAATGCAGCCAGATTCTTGGCCAAAGTGTCACACCAATGGCCTGTAACCCAGCTCATGATAAAGTCTAGATCTTCTTTCCTTGTCCCCTCTGAAGCTTCATGATCCCAGCCTTATTTATTCTTACGAAATTCAGAACTCAAATCTAGGGAATGGTGCCCCCCATAGTGGACTGGGTATTCTTACATCAAATAACTTAAGACAGTTCTCCACAGATATGCCTACAGTCCAGTCTGATCTGGACAGTCCCTCACGTGCAGTCTCAGCCTCCCTGTGTTCCGAGCTCCCACTGGAACAGCTAATTAAGTTCTGCTTCCAGCATCCAGCGATTCTTCTAGTCCTATGTACCAAATCTGCCCACAGTCATAGCACAAATTAACTCAGAAGTGTAAAAGCCACAGTCAGGTTTACCACAGCAGTGGTCCCATTTCTCAGCTGTGTTTCCATTCCTGAGATAGTAAGCCCTAACAAAACCACCTTTGATGGAAGAAAGAGTTTATTCAGCTCACGATTCCAGGTTCTTCATTGTGAGGAAGTCAAGGCAGGACCTTAGAGCAGCTGGGCACACCACATTGATTGTATTCTTTAGGGAGCATTCCATGGCAGTTGGCATCAAGAAGGGGCTGGGGCTTTGGCTGGTGTGCACAAGGTCCTGTGTTTGATTTCCACTGGGGAGAAAGGCTTACAGGAGGAAGAGAAAGAGAAGAGAAAGAGGGTAAGGAAAGAGAGGAGAGAGGGGAGGGAAGATACGAAAGCAGCAGAGATATATGATCTGCTTCCCTGTGTAGGATTTACATGAGTTGTCTTCCTATATTTTACATGTGCTATGCAAAAGAGGTTAGTCAACATCTCTGCAGAGAAGCGTTCCCTGAGGAGCACTGGTCAGCGGCACAGTGGGAGGCACACAGCCTTCTGCATGGGAGACTGCACTTGCTCTTAGGAGCAGGTCTGGAGCTTACTCTCAACCACTGGTTTCTGTGTTTCTAAGGGGTTTTGCTTCCACTGCCATGTGCCCTCTGCTGGTCATGGCTGGTCATGACTGGCGAGGGGCTAAGAATCTGGCTTCTCTCCTGTGATTTTTTTTTTTTTTTTAACTTTAAGAGATGGAACTCAAGGATCTGGAGAGGGCACAAGAGGGTCTGAGAGAAGGAGAAATACACAGTGCTGTTTTCTCTCATATGCAGAATATACATTTAAAACTGTATTAAAGGAGCCTGATAAGAAAGCAGAAGACAGAGTTTGAAGGGAGGAGGGAATGATTGAGGAGGGAGGACCAGAAGGGAGGAGTGTAGGGATGGGTGTGAGCAACGTTCAAGGACAAACATGAGCAAAGTACAGTGACACACATGTGAGCAAAGTACAGTGACACATGTGTGAGCAAAGTACGGTGACACACACGTGAGCAAAGTACAGTGACACACATGTGAGCAAAGTACAGTGACACACCTGTGAGCAAAGTACAGTGACACACCTGTGAGCAAAGTACAGTGACACACATGTGAGCAAAGTACAGTGACACACATGTGAGCAAAGTACAGTGACACACATGTGAGCAAAGTACAGTGACACACCTGTGAGCAAAGTACATGGATATGCATGAATGAAAATGGAGTTTAAAAACCTTGTCTTTTGTTTGGTAATTATAAAAAGAAAGCAGGGTCACTGAGGACCCAGCTCTGCAACAGTTCCACGCTTGGTGCTGGGAGCCTGGGTCCCTCTGCGCCCCCAGGACACCAGGGCTGGACTGCAGACAGACACCTAGGCCTCCACAGATGTCTTCATGTTCTTTCCTCACCTCCCTCCGTTTCCTCCCTGTGGGTGTCAATCGTGGGCTCATTTGATGTAACAGCAGGGCCGTTGTTGAAACTGAACGAACAGCGTTTCCCAACCTCTGTGGTGGACATTTGAGGCTGAGAGCTCTTTGTTGGAAAGGGATACAGGCCAGTCAGTCAGATGCTCAGACACAGTCCTGGTATCTACCTCATCTGTGCAGAACACACTTTTGTGCTCACCGTGCACAAAAACACTCTCTTCCCAAGACCAGGGGGCTTCTGGTAAGCAGAGCCACAACTCCATGGCCATTTCAGAATCAGACAAACATGAGTAAGGAAGGTGCTTAGTAACAAGTGGGAGACCTGTGCCCTGTGCTTGGAGATAAAGTGTCCCTTGGAAACATGTTCTTGTGTACCGTGTCTTTGGAGATCAAAAACACTCTCTTACCCTGACACCTGGAGAGTAACCCTAGAAGGGGCTGGGGGAGGAGGGGGTGATCTTGGTGACTGTGCTCCGTGGACTCCATGATTGTGGTGGCAGTTGGACCCTGTGAAAAGCCCAATACCAGGCCCTTCTTGTTTTCATACACAGGGACTGTCACAGGTTCGCATGGAGGCTGTTCTGTTGTCCCTTCCCACTGGGGAGCTGCCAGGGACTTTTGATTCTGGAAACTTCCCATCACACCGAGAAGAAACTCACTCTGCTGCAAAGCCTCTTCAGGTTGTGGCCCCAGGTCTCCCTGTCTCCACAGTCTTCCTCTCCCCAATCCCTCTTTCCACTCCTCACGCTCAAGGTCTGCAGCACCTTAGGGTCTTTACCCAGACAGCCGTCTTTGCTGCCTGGGCGCTCTTCCTGCAGGTCACCGCAGCTGTGTACAACCTGGAGGTCCCTGGAGGGCCTCCCTGACCACACCTCATTAACCTCGTTAACCTAAGGGTCGCACACGGCCAGATCCATTTCCTTCACTGCTTGTGTTTGCGTTCATTCCCACTCTTACGGTTATCATGACATAATTGAGCAGGAGACTCCTGGCAAGCAATGAACATCCGTTGGATCCTGACACTGTTCCTTGTGAAGGCTGTGGAACTCCAGAGCTGGATGGTGGGCATCAATGCTTCCTGCTCTCAATGTCTGTCTTCAGTCTTTCCTCATCCTTCAGCTCCACTGCCTCTCTGTGAACTTCCATCTTGGGCGAGCTTGTTTTGTAATGTCAAGACTGTTACCCAAACTCTCAGTTTAAGTGGGTTTTCTCAACCTCACTTGATTAACACGCTGAGCTGAAAAATCACTCTTTCACTGGGGTGGGGAAGACCTGTTCTACCCCATCTTTAGGATAATCAGCTGCATCTTTCATTCCCACCTGACCTCCTGCCCAGGGACTCCCCAATGTCAACCAAAACTGTCTCCAGATATTCCCAGATATCTGCTAGGGAAAAAAAATAACCCATACTTGGCAATCACTGGCTAATATCATGGTGTCTCAGCGGCTCAAGCAGAATTCTAGAAGATTCTAGAAATCTAGAACCTTCTCTACCCAGGGAATCTGATAGTGTCCTCCCTTCCTTGATATATTATCCACCTATAGAAAGTTCTAGATCCTTCTTAGAGCTGCATCGTGTTGCAGTGTGAGAAATTTTATCTATCTATGTGGTTCATCTCTCCGCTGATAAACATTTTGGTCAGGTCCAGTCTTCTGATTACACAGATGATTCTGGGATGAACAACCAGGATCAGTGGAAAGAGAATTTGTAGAAGACAGAAATGGCTGGCAGACTTAGATCTCAAAGGAATCGTTTAAAAATATCTGGATGGGGTTTTTTATGTGCAATATTGGAAAGTCACCTGGAATTTCCCCAGCCTGTGCCCTGTCACTTGCCCAAGGCAGGGTACAAGAGTGTCCTTTGTGAAACTTTTCCCATGCCCTTAATGGATGCCAAAGTCTGGAGCTTGGAGTGTGTGGAAGTGCAGAGAGAATTTGTTAAACAAAAACCATGGTTTGAAGAAGTTTTATAGGACTGGAGAGAGCCCTGGTGAGGGGCCACTGCCGTCTTCAAGGAACTTTAGCAAGATGTGTGGACAAAAGGCCTCTCTTTCTCTCAGTACCTTTAACTGTAGGGTGGTGTGGACTCTCCCTTGCTGGCTTCAAAGAACAATTAGTAAAAGCTCATACTTTCCCAAGGCTGACACAGACTGGGCAATGAGAGGCCTGGGACACCTGAGTGAGCTGCCCCTCTTCACTGTGCGGGTGTGGGTGAAGCCTCAGGTTCAGAGAGGCCCAGTGGCCTACCCAGGTTCCACAGCTCTAAGGCGTGACTGACACCCAGCTCTGCCAGCGGGGTCTGACTTCCTCTCTGACTGGAGTCAGGGCACCTCACCTGCTGCTGCTTAATACTTGATGCTTCTTTTCTCTTTTCCATGGTTCCTGAGTCCTTCCCCCTCTGGCTCTGAGGATGAATTCCCGCCTCCCTAGAGTGAACTGGTCTCCATGGAATCCTAGGGAAATGCAGTAGACAGGGCTTCTCTCTCCCTGGGGGAGGAGGCAGTGAGCTGAGTCTAAGCTGTCATCTTGGCTTCATGTTGTCCCTGCCAGGAAGGTCTTCAGAAGCCCTGCCCCCACAGGAGAGCTCTTGGGCATGTGACAGGCAGGCCAGAGCCTTCCTTCCACCCTGATAAGGCCAGGCAGCAAGGTCTGGAATGTAAACCTCCCTGCAGCTGCAGCGGAAGAAGCCCGGTCCATTGTTTCCTCTGGGACCTGGGACACCAGTGCAGTCTTACTGGGGCTCTGAGGACAGGGTCTTGAAAAGACAGCTTTAGCCAAAAGGATGGTGTGAAATGCTCTTAAGTCTGGAAAGTGTGAGGTGCAGAGAAGTGGGCACCTAGAGGGCTGACCCTCAAGGGCTGGATTAGAACCTGCAGACATACATTTCCCTAGATGGTCATCCCTGTTGAGTGATATGTGTGTGTGTGTGTGTTATATGTGTGTTTGTGTGTGATGTATATGTCTGTGTGTATGTCTGCTATGTATGTCTGTCTGTATGTTATATATGTGTTTGTGTCTGTATGTGATATGTGTGTGTCTGTGTGTGTCTGTGTCTGTATCTGTGTCTCTGTGCATGTATAGTGTGTGTGAGTGTATGTATGGTGTGTGTGTCT
>NW_021620749.1:2647654-2654969 GCF_004785775.1 Grammomys surdaster
GTGTCTGTGTTTGCATGTGGTATGTGTGTGTCTCTGTCTGTGCATGTGTATCTGTGTGTGTGATGTGTGTGTCTCTGTGTGTGTCTGTGTGTGTCTGTACATGTATATGTATGTGATGTATGTCTGTCTGTATGTAGTGTGCATTTGTGTTTGTGTGTGTATGTGGTGTATGTGTCTCTGTGTGTGTATGTGATGTGTGTGTGTCTGTGTATGTATGTGGGATGTGTGTGTGTGTGTGTGTGTGTGTGTGTGTGAGCAGTAAATCCTGCTATTTCTTTGAAAACTGATCTCACATGCTGCCTTGGAGAGGAGATTGGAGGTCATACTTGTTCCTTCCTTATGATTATCTTGCTTTAGGCCTTTTACAGAAGAACCAGTGTTGCTGTGGTGCCCCCTTTCTCTCCTTTTTAAAATGAAATACAAATATAAAAGATAGTAATGGTCTGTTCTGTTGTTAAGCACATTTTACTGGCATACCCTCTGTGACATATCGCCCAGGCTTGTAAAGATGGCCTTTGTGTATGACCTAGCGGGATCCAGCCCATGAAGGGGGAGACCCTGTTCTCTGCAGGTGGGAAGTCCTGGAATGGGAGGAATCCTGGGTAACCACTAGGTGGCAGTAGCGCTTCATGTACCTGCCACTGCAGCCGAGCCAATAACCAGCTTGCCTTTGGTAGCTTTACGGTTTGGCATGTCTTTGTAGAGTAATTTAAAGGCTACTTGTAATAGCGTCTCATGGAATAGCCTAAGATTCACAGATGTGTTGTGTGGGTGTTTACAAAGAAGACCAGCTACAGGTCAGTGGGGCATAGCTCATTGGCTCAAGATGGAATCATTATGACCTTAAAAAAATTACGACAGAGTTTCTTAAAAAGCACTTTACAATATCATCTCCACAAGTTGGCTATTGTGTCACAGGAGATGGGAAATCCTGGGCCACAGGCTCTCCATAGGTGACAGCAGGGTGCAGCTGGCCCTGGGGTTTAAGAACTGTGTGCTGTCAGAGACCTCCTAAGCACCTGAGCATGGAAGCAAAGGGGACGGGGATGGTCTCAGGGCCACCTGCTGCTTACTAAGCAGGGTCTGTTTCAGATACCAGGCCCATCAGTCCAGGACTTTAGAATCCATATCTACAGAGTCTGCTCCAGGAACAATCCCTTCTCCCTGGCCAAGCACACGCCGAGGGCTCCTACCCCGTGTCCTGTCTGTCTTGCTTCCCCTGCCCCAGCACCAGGGAGAGGTAAATTTTAGGTGGTTCCAACCCATGCCCACAGTTCCCAGGACAAAGAAGCATCCTGATTTGGGCCTTTTAGGTCAGTGTAGGCAAGATGCTGTCAATTGCTGTTGAAGCCCTCCGAGTCCCCTCCTCTGTCACAGCCCACCAAAGGCCCCACGTTCCTGAGCATAGCTCAAAGACCACATTGCTCACTAAGATCTCCCTAGGCCTTGTTCAGTCTCCGAGCCCAGCTCTGCCTTCCTTTCTCCCCTCTCTCCTCCCTCCACCTTGCGCTCTTGGTTTGTGGAGTAACAGAGAAGCACCTGAATGTACCCAAGAGACCATCCTACTTAAGTGATCCCTGGAGGAGGGAGATGGCGATGGCTTCCTTGTGATCTTCCTTTATTGTTTTTTCTGCTCCCAAGCTTCCTTGCTCTAAACAAAGAGGGCAGGGGGTGTGGCTCAGTGGGTAGAGTGGTTGTTTGCCTAGCATGATTGGAGACCACTTATTTCCCCATAACTGCATACATCTGGCATGATGGAGCACAGCTATATGCTAGCACTCAGGAGGATCAGAAGCTAAAGTCATCTTTAGCTACATAGAAAGCTGGAAGGGCAGTCTGGGCTACAGGAGACCCTGTCTTACAACACCAACATCCATACCAACCAGCATACACAAAAAACACAAAGGATAAAACAAATGTTGCAAATTAATCTGTGCACATTTTATTTCTATAAGTTCCTCCTTCCCTCCCTCCATCACTTCTCTCCCTCTCCCTTTCCCTCCCTTCATCTCCTCTTCCCCTCCCCTTTTCCTTCTTCCGTCTCCTCTTCTTTCCCTCTCTCTTTCCTTCCCTCCATCCCCTCTTCTCTACCCCTCCCCTTTCTCTCTATCCCTTCTCCTCTCCCCATCTTCCTCTCCTCCCTCTATCTCCTCCTCTCTCCTCCTCCTCTTTCCCTCCCTCCATCTTCTCTTCTCTCCCCTTCCCCCTTCATCCCCTAATCTTTCCCCCATCTCCTCTTCTCTCACATTTTGTCACCTGATCTGGCTTGACCATCAGTTTTTGTGCCTCTCCTCTGCTGTGTGTTCCATCAAAGCTGAAAGGTGAAGGATTCTCTGCTCTGGGATACAGTGTGTGTAATAGGCCTCCCATCTGAATGCGAGCAGAGCCTGAAATGGGACCTTGAAAATGGACATGAATGAGAACACTGATTCTTCTTGTGTTTGGCATGTATCCCTACATGTATGTCTCTGGGCTCCTGCCTGTGAGTGTCTGTTTCATGCATTACTGTCTAAGTACTCTGACTCACACTCTGAGGGAAAGAGTGTGGATGTAGCTTCTCTTTCATTGAAAAATGACTCTAAAGAAGAAGCAAGAAGAAGCCCTGGCTGGGCAGATTCACTTCTGGTCACCAAGCTGTGTGGGACACTGCAGTCATTGGAACTATGCCTCTTGTAGATTGCCTGGTCTCACCTTCCAAGATCCAGGCACTGTCTCCATGTGGGGCAAGTGGAACTGTGTCCCTAGACAGAAAATCTAGGAAGGAAGGTCCAGCAGATTAAGAAACCCCGGCAAATCTCATAATTGAGAACAGGTGTTTGACTCTGCTCCCAACCCAGTTCTTGTGCTGGAGCACGTGATGGCGACACCCCACTAAGGAGAGCATGACAACTGGTCACTTAGCATAGAGCCCAGAGTTCTCTATGCTAATGAGGTATCTAGATGGGCCAGCTGGAGGGCTTAGCCAATAAGCTTCCCTTCCTAGACATTCCCTCCTGCAAACAGTATTTAACCTCTGGTTCATCCTGAGAAAGTTGTATGCATCCATTTTCCATTATGAATAAACAGTTTGGACAAGCAAGGACTGTCTCTCTCATCAGCAACTGCTGTGGGGGAAGCCTTCATTACTGAGCCATGCTACCTAAGTCTCCCACAGAAAGCCCCTCTGAGCTCCTGACACTCACCTCGAGCTAAGCCAGATTCTCCACACACCCCCAACACCAGGCTCAACACTGGCCTGAGGGCCCCCCACCCCCATTCCTAACTCCTCATGGTTCCCAGTAGCATCTGGGTGCCCAAGAGTGTTGAGAACCACAACCTCGGCCCCAGCCTGTGTGATTTCTCACTCGGGCTGAGAACCCATCTTAGACTACCTTCCTCAAGCCTGGATGGCGATGAAGATGGAATGTAGCCTAGCACCGCTGCATTTTGTCTGCCCCAGTGGCATTCACACACCCCAGCAGCAAGGCGAAATATAGACTCACATCTGCACTGTATCGTTAGGCTTTCTCTATGGGACCTGCTACTCCACAGAATAACTGGGCAGAGGGACAGTCTCTGAGGAAAAGAGAGCCAGCGCAGGTGACTGAGTGAGTGCTACCCTCAGGCTTTCCAGTAACAGCAGACACCTACTCTTTGATGTCCCCAGGAAGAGTGTGCAGGCAAGAAGTCTCTGTGGTCACAAGCTCACTTGTGGTCCTTCACAAAGGGTGGGTCTGGACTCCCAGCATCCTTCAGTCTGTGAAGGTTCATTTCTCTGTTGCTCCTTCAGACGTCTGCAATTTTTAAAGGGCTGATTTCTGTGTGTGTTTGAGAGTGTGGGTAGAAAGGAGACCTTCATCTAGTAAAGCACCACGAAGCTAAGGCGTGACGCTCTCTCGGAGCCATTTCCCTGTTTATATAACGGCAATTCATTATTCCATCTCCTTTAAAGACAGAGTTCATCATTCGGCTTCATTTGACTGGGGAAATGTGTTCATGTGATCTGACGGAGTAAACAGGAGTGGGAAATGATTTAGCCAGAGTGGCCCGAAAGGTCTTATTTTAACACAGTACATAGATGGCCTCTGCTCACTTAGTAGCCAACTGTTAAAGGAGATGGCCAAGGGAACTGAGTCTGGCCAGGCAGAGAACAGGAAGATGGGGCTCATCCTTTCTCTGACTCTGCTGTAGGCTCCACCCTTGCTACCAGGCGCCCCGAGCCGAGTCCAACGGTCTGAAAATAGGGCCCTGATTTCTGAGTGTCTGACTATTGCTTCTGCAGTCAGCCTTGTTATGGGCAAGGCAACTGAGGAGACAGGGGCTCTCATGTGCCTAAGATCACCATGTCGAAACAGAAGATTGACTGGAGGTGGAGTCCTCAGTTCAGGGGCCAGCACCTAACTGCCTTGCCACTGAGCCTGGATGGGGTGTGAGTAGGAAGGGCCCCCTGCTGGAAGGGGGAGCATAGGGCATTCAGAGAGTCCTCACTGTAGAGGCTGCGCTTAGTCAGACACTCAGAAACCAGGACTGGAGTCTGAGGATGCTGGCCTAAGAAAGTAGAGAAGGGGAAAGGCGTGTGTGGGAAACAGAAGGAAGATACGCAAAACCCCAGTAAAGAGGTTTTACCAGAGGCTGGGCTAGAGTACATACAGAATTACAGCACTAGCTCAGTGTGCGTAAGGCTCTGGTTGTATCCCAGAAGGTACAGGAATATAAGAGGAAAAGTGCAGGTATGCACTCATGCCTGTGATTCCAGCATTTGGGCAGTAGAAGCAGAGGTATCAGGAGTTCAAGGACATCCTCTGCTACATAGCAAATTCCAGGTCAGCCTGCCTGGAAAAACTAAGAGATTTAGAGGAGATTGGAAAATGGGAGAGGAAATGGAACAGTGGGGAGGGAAAGAAATGAAAACTATTGGAGCCTTGAGGTTTCAAGATAGGCACAAGGCACGCTATGCCTGCTGGAAACCAGGTTACTTCCACGCGGACGTCAATACCGCGGTGTTCCAGACGGTGGCGCCAGTGTTTCCTAAACCGGCTCAGCACCTCCCATAGCACTCTCCTTTAGTCCTAGCCCATCTTTTGAGGGTCGCATTGATTTTAAATAGAAAAGTCTTCGTTTCAAACCCAGGCTGTGGGGAAAACACGCCTTCTGCTGGCAGATCCAGACCAGAGCCACACACGGTGCACCCAAGCTGTGCTTTAACAGGAGGATATGGAGGCAGAGAGGTTGAAGGGAACCCAGACCTGGGAGCCAGCCCAACTTCTCTCAGCCAAGGCTCTCTGAATAGATGGCTGTTATTTTAGTCTCTACTGCACAGGCTAGAAATGAAGCTCAGACAGGACGCAGCCTGCTAAGGTGACAGGCCCATCCAGAGCTTGGCTGACAAGCCTGGTGTTCTCAGCCCTCTGTCAACAGCTCCCTTTCCTCAGATGGTGCAAAACTCCTTGTGTACCCCGCAGTTGGTGTGTTCAGAACGTCGCCAGAGGGGGATGATGGAAAATCCCAGGTGCTAATTTATCTTCTTAGTGTTTGCTTTTGTCCTGAAGGCAGAACCTGATCCTATTAATTGAGGGTTTCGATTAGTTTCACTCAGGCTAACTCTAGGTTTACTGCGATCCCCTCCCCTTCTCGATCCCCCAGTGACGAAGCACCTGTAATCTCCGAGGCTTAATATGCTTTAGAGGAACAGTGAATAAGCCTGAGTTTTAGGAAGAGGAAGGCAGAGGGAGGGGAGGCCTCTTGGTTCCACCCTGCAGTGTCATCTGCTGGCGAAAGCTTTAGATGTCAAAGATCAGGCTCACAAACTGAGCAAGATCTCTGTCTCTCTGTCTGTCTCTGTGTCTCTTTCTCCTCCCCCCTCCTCTGTGTATGAACATGTGTCTCACTGTCTCTGTGTCCCTCTGTCTCTCTCCTCTCTCTTCTTCTGTCTCTTTCTCTGTGTGTGTCTCTCTGTCTTTCTGTGTCCTTCTCTCCTCTCTTCTCTTTTCTCTCTTTCTCTCTGTATCCTGCTGTCTGTCTCTCTGTCCCTCTCTCATCTCTTCTCTTTGTCTCTCTCTATCTCTCTTTGTCTTTCTCTGTCTCTGTATCTCTCTGTCATCTGTGTCTTTCTGTCTCTGTGTCTCATCTCTGTGTGTCACTGTCTCTATCTCTCTCCCCTCTCCCCTCTCCCCTCTCCCCTCACACCCTACTCCCCAAGCCTCCCACTCTGTCTTCTCTCCATCCCTTTGTCCATTCCTTCCATCTTAATCTCTTTCCCTCACTGTCTCCTGTCTGTCTTCTCTGCATCCTTTTGTTCTTTATCTCTTCCTCCCTTCCTCCTTCCTTTGTTTCTCTCTTCGTCTGTCTGTCTGTCTGTCTGTCTGTCTGTCTGTCTGTCTACCATCTGTCTGTCTGTTTTTTTCTCTGAGGTACTGGTAGGGAAGTAGCTCATACATAGTTATCACAAGCTGACATGGAGGAGACCAAAGATTCTTAGATTTTGATGTGTCCTAAAGGAAGTCGCTTTAAGATCTTATTAAAAGACAGAATGGAGTATGGGCCAGGGTGAGTCCAAGATCCTTCTTGTCTGACAGGCTCCTGGATGCTCCTGGACCAGGAGTCCAGGCAGCAAGGCATGTGGTGCTCTCAGAGGATGAAGTGTAGTGGGGCTCAGGGGCTTCTGACTGCTGTTAATAAAGCCTAGCTCTCTCTAGAGGGTGGCCAGAGGCTCCAGGATAGCTTGGCTCCAGACTACTTTAGACCAACTTCTCTGAATCCAGCAGCTTTGAGTGTGATTCTTGGGAACCCTTTGAGATCAACAGGCTCTCAAGTCAGAGGGGGGATGGGTGGTCAGAGGACAGGGCAAACAGCTGCCACTGTCTTAGGAGTCCCCCAACTGGATATTGTGTGTGTTGGTTAACTATCCATTACTGTAATAAAATACCTTACGGTGATAACTTTACAAAGAGAAGAAGGTAACTGGGAAGTTGCAAGTCTAAATAGCCTGGTCTCAGCACGGATGAGTATTCTCTCAGCTGTATTCCAAATGGTGGGCAGGTTCTTCACAGAAACATCTGTAAGAGAACATGGTGAGACGAGGAAGCCAAGGACATACCAAGGAAGGGCCAGGCTTGATTTCTTCTAACAAGAAAACCACACCAATCTCTCTCAAGAACAGAATTCTCAATGACAAAGTCACATCCCACTAGACCCCACCTTTGAAAGGTGCCACCATCTCCCTCCCAACACTGCTTACTGAGGTCAAGATCCTGACACTCGATCTCTGAGAGGATACACTTAAACCCTGGCTGTCCCGCGCAACCTCCCGCCAGCAGGAAAGACGCGGCACACTCAG
>NW_021620749.1:2659969-2692197 GCF_004785775.1 Grammomys surdaster
ATAAATTTGGATATACTGACTGGTTTTATTAGGGGAGGGAATGATCACAAAACATAGGCTCCCTTTCAAAACATAACTATTGTTAGTTTCCACAGCGTTTTATTGGTCGCAAAAAAGCATGGAAACACCTGAGCATTATGCATCACTGGCATAGGAATAGGGAATGTATTCATTATGGCCCATCTCTGAACCCCCAAAATACTAGGAACCCAGAGATGGAGGATCCACAGCATCACTGGGTTGTTGGTCGCTGGCAGCATCTTGGTCCGGTTCTCCGACCTTCCTTGTTAATCTCTCTGGGATCCAAAATGGGCTTTCTTCATTCTGTGGGAAAACACAAACAGCTCCCCTGGATCTTATCAAAATAGGATCCGGTCCTTTCCATTTATTAGCCAGAACATCTTTCCATTTCACTAGATCCTTTGGTCGATCAGGTTCTGCGAAGTGGCGGTCAGCCGCTGTGCGACCATGATCATCTAAATTTAAAAAATTGAGAGTAAAGAGTGCCATAGATATGGCTACTCTGGGAACTGGGGGAAGAATGTCTTTCATTCCCCCTTTCTGTTTTAATAGATAAGTCTTCAAAGTACGATGTGCACGTTCGACAATGCCTTGTCCTTGTGGATTATAAGGTAGACCTGTCAGATGAGTAACCCCCATCTGCCTGCAAAACTGGGAAAACTTTTTGGACACATAAGCTGGTCCATTATCCGTTTTTAGAATCTTAGGTTGGCCCCAAGCACTCCATGCCTCAAGACAGTGTTGAATTACATGGGAAGCTTTTTCCCCCGTCAATGGTGTAGCTGACAGAACTCCAGAACAGGTATCAATGGAGACATGTAGATATTGTGACTTCCCAAAAGAAGGTATGTGAGTCACATCCATTTGCCAAATTTGTAACGGCTGTATGCCCCTGGGATTAATTCCCACATGAGGGACTGATAAGAATTCACAGCAATTCTGGCATTGCACAACAATATCTCTTGCCTCTTTTCTGGTGATAGAAAAACGGCGTCGTAGAGTCTCTGCCGTTACATGAAAAGTATTATGAAAATTCTTTGCCAGATCTAAGGGGGACAATAGGACCATAGCCATCACCCTTGTGGCCCTGTCTGCCAGCTCGTTGCCTCTGCTCATAGGTCCGGGGAGTCCAGAATGAGCCCGAATATGTGTAATAAACACTGGGGCTCTCCTTTGTAACAAAGCTTGTTGAATTTTCAAAAAGATGTCATGTACAGGGCTAGAAGATTTAATAACCCCCGCTACTTCTAGGAGATTCACTGCATTCACCACATAAGCAGAGTCAGAAACAATGTTAAGGGGACCTGGAAAAATCTCAAGAACCTCTAATACGACCATGCATTCAACCACTTGAGGAGATGTTATAGCATAATGTTTGGATACCACCTTGTCATCCACCACGTATGCCCCTATGCCAGTGGCAGATCCGTCAGTATAGACGACAAGCCCTCCTTTGATGGGGCCTGTAGAAGTAACTCTAGGAAATACAAGGGACTGTCTCGATGCAAATTGTAATATGGGATGTTTAGGATAATGATTATCAATTTTTCCTAGAAAGGTAGACACTAATATTGCCCAATCATCAGAAGAAGCGGCTAAAATTTGTATTTGGGCAGCTGTATAAGGCACAAAAAGTGTGGCTGGCTCAATTCCAAAATGAGTAATGGCTGCCTTAACACCCCTACATGCAAGTTGTGCAACCGCCCCTGGATACCAATCAATTCTTTTGTTTGGGGATATATTAGGGTGAATCCATAATAGGGGTCCCTGTTGCCACAAAACAGCCGTCGGTAGACTCGCTGTTTTTAAAATACATAGAGCAAAAGGTAAAGAGGGATCAATACGCTGAAGTTGTGCATCCTGTAATGCATCTTCGACTAATTGCAAAGCCTGACGGGCTGCAGGGGTAAAACTTCTGGGCGAAGAAATATGTGGGTCCCCTTCAAGAATGGCGAACAGAGGCTTAAGTTCTACTGTGGGGATCTTTAAAAATGGCCTGATCCAATTTATATCTCCCAGCAGTTTTTGGAAATCATTAAGGGTGCGGAGGCAATCTCTGCGGATCTCAACCTTTTGAGGACGTATACAAGTGGGAAAGATAGATGTTCCTAGAAATTCTCCCGTACTAAACAGTTGCACCTTTTCTGTAGCTATTTGTAAACCCCATCGCCCTAACAGGTATGATAACTGTGGATAAACCCTCTTCAGAGTCTGAACCTCTTTATGAGCAATCAAAATATCATCCATATAATGAAGAATAAGAATGGCAGGAAATTGTTGTTGTAAAGGCTCTAAAGCAGCTTGCACAAAAGTCTGGCAGATGGTGGGGCTATTAGCCATGCCCTGAGGCAAAACCTTCCATTGAAACCGTTTATCTGGGCCAGCATGATTAATAGCAGGCAGTGTAAAGGCAAACCGAGGTCTATCTTGAACACACAGTGGAATGGAAAAAAAGCAGTCTTTAATGTCCACTATGAGAAGAGACCAGTCTTTTGGAAGAGCAGAAAGGACGGGGAGCCCTCTCTGCACTTGGCCCAGCAAATTCATCTGTTCATTAATTGCCCGGAGGTCGTGTAACAACCGCCATTTCCCAGATTTCTTCTTGATTGCAAAAATGGGTGTATTCCAAGGCGAAGTAGAAACTTCAATATGGCCAAGGGTCATCTGTTCTTTTATTAATTCTGTGATGGCCTCTAATTTTTCAGAGGATAGTGGCCATTGAGGAACCCACACCGGATCCTCTGTTTTCCAAGGTATGGGCAGGAATCCCTCAACGGCCCCTAGGAAAAACCCAGACCTTTTCTATCTTGTTTGTTGGAGGGTGAAATAAGTTTGACCCTTCCTTGCCTAAACTTGCCCAAACCACTTCCTTGTTCGTATCCCATTCTCGTCATCATTGCTTTAGCCTGTGAGGAATACGAGGTGATATGGGATGACTCTATAGGATATTCATTGGACAGGGTGAAGCCCATACCTTGTAAAATATCTCTTCCCCAAAGATTAACAGGAAGAGGGAGCACATAAGGAATAAATCTTCCTTTCCTACCATCAGGTGCCTCCCAATACAAAGCAGTAGAACTGATGGTAGGACTAGATTGATACCCTAGCCCCTGTAGGGAATGGGAGGACTCAGTAACAGGCCATGTTTTGGGCCACCATTGTGTGGATATAATACTTTTGTCCGCTCCGGTATCCATAATTCCCTCAAAGCTTTTTCCCTGTACCTTTAGGATTAATTTGGGTCTTTCATTTAATGATATCATCAGATAAGCAGAATCATTTCCTGAGGAGCCAATCTGTCTTGTGTCTGTTTCTGTCTCATCTTCCATACCTGGCATAAGCAATAATTGGGCAATACGATCACCCTTGCTGATGGAGAACACTCCTTTTGGGCTAGAGGCCAAGACTTGCAATTCAGTAGAATGTTGAGTGTCTACTATGCCTGGCAAGACTATCAAGCCCTTTAGTGTAAGTGACGCTCGGCCCAATATAAGTCCCAGGGCCCCAGGGGTTAACATTACAGGTTCAACTGGGACTGGCTGGTCTCCCATCTGAGGGATTAATAGGAAATCGGAGGCGGCGCGCAGGTCCAATCGGCACGGTCGCCCTGGGAGGACTCTGATCGTTCTCTCTCCTGAACTTCCTGGGTTTTGGTCCAACGGATCCCATATCTTTGAGGGCCCTGGGTCCGAGGGCCCGCCACTCCGTTTTTTTTGTCATCTAAAGGAGGGAGAAGCCGGCCCTTCATGTCTCTAATGGAACGGCATGAACTGGCCTTATGGTATCCTTTGCCACATCTGTCACAGAGCGAGGGAACACCTGGTTTCCTGTTAGCCGTGGGGCAATCTCTCTTAAAATGACCAGGCTTGCCACACCTATAACAGACCTTAAGATTAGTTTTATCAACTGGGCGTCTCTGTGACTGGAGAATGGCTGCCGCCAATCCGGCGTTAGTAAGTGGTCCACCAAGCTCTCGACAAACCCGCAGCCAGTCTTGTAACCCCTTATGTTTTCGTGGGGCAATGGCTGCACGACATTCTTGTGTGGCTTGCTCAAAGATTAATTGTTGAATCAGAGGCTCCATCGGACTAGTATCTCCAAAAATACGCCCCGCAGCCTCTGTCATTCTAGCCACATAGTCTGAGAAAGATTCTTGAGGCCCCTGAACTATCCTGGTAAGTTGTGTGTTGCCCTCTCCTTTCTTGGAGAGTGCCTTCCATGCCTTAATGGCTGTAGCTGCAACCTGAGCGTAGGCTCCCCAGTGGTAATGGGTTTGGTCGGCAGCATAGGCTCCCTGGCCTGTCAACAAGTCCATTGTCCATTCCCTCGGTTCAGGAGTGAGAGCGACAGCGTTGGCGCGAGCCTGTATTTGTGCGGCTTCGTACCATAACGCCTTCCATTCCATGTATTGACCCATGCTGGGAAGGGCTGCTTGAACAATCACTTGCCAATCTGCGGGAGTTAAGGCATTGCTGGCAAGTCTATCTAATTGTACCAAAGTAAAATTGGCATTGGGCCCATATTTACGAACTGATTCGGCCAATTCTTTTAGTTGAGTAAAGTCTACAGGAGCGTACACTCGCCCTCCATTTTCTGTTTCAAAAACAGGGAAAGCTGTCCTGAGCTTCTTCCTGACTTTCTCTGAGAGCAGGGAATATCCCGAGTGAGGAGCGTATGGGGGAGGAGGACTTGAGGGGGCCGAGGGAACCGTTTTCTTAGGGGGCTTCCTCAGAGGCTTTCTGATTCTACGCTCATCAGGATGGTATCTCTCTGCCTCGTACTCTGCTGCTTCCTCGTCTAACTCCGCCTCCTCTGTAGAATCTAATGACTCCTCACTGGAGTCCCCAGAGGAACTCTCTGCACTGTCGATAGTCAGTGCCTCTAGGTTGGGGTAAAGCGAGCTTTTCCCATTAGGGGGTATCTCTCCTTTTTTAGGAGGGTTCTTTTCTTCAGCTGAAGGGTGTTCCTTTTCCTTTTGTTTCGGTACCTTTTTCCTATGCGCGCCCATCCTCTCACTGCGTTTGGTTTCTGACATGCTATCCTGAACATCTTCTAGCGTAGCCTGTCCTTTCCTTATGGCTATCTTACAGTTTTCATCTTGTAGGCAGTTCTTAATAAGTTTCCAGATCGCAACTGTGCCGTTACTCAAATCGTTGTCATCGCGGTGCCTTTCTAAGTCCTTTCCCAGTTTATTCCAAGAGGGGAGAGCCAAAGACCCAGAGACGGCAAACCAGGGGGGCAACGCGATCCACCTCTTTTATGAAGTTCCTCAAAGTCCTGTTAGCAATTTTAATATCCCGCTGTTTGAGTACGGCCTCCAAAGTAGTGATTATTGACTGTGATGAACCCATGACGGCCGCGGCTTATCTACATCCGCCTTAGTACCGTCTCAAAAGTGAAAGTAACAGCGGCCCAGCCCGCGGCTTATCTACGTCCGACTAACGGCCGGGAGTCAAGAGGAACTTTGTCCCACCTTTATCTACAGGAGGGAGAAAGAGACAAGACCAGTGTCACTGGCTATTTACTTCAGACTACTTTGCTACTAACAATGGCCACCGCGAAGACAGGGCAAAACAAGCACCATGAAAATGACAGCCAAGCGCAACCCGAATATTTCAGGAATAGACATACCTCTCCGAACTCACCCCTGCAGTTCTGAATCCTCCTCTATCGAGGGGTCCTCCAAGGTGCTGACGATGGCAAGGTCAAGTGTCCCGGGTTTCTCGCACCAGTTGTCCCGCGCAACCTCCCGCCAGCAGGAAAGACGCAGCACACTCAGGATCCTTCTGCAGTATAAGCTTTAATGCATCTTGAGAGGGAGAGCATAAGCTTCACAAACGAGGAGGGACCCCAAGGGCCTAAAACCCTTCCCTTATATAGAGAGCTAAGCTCGCCTGGGACGTGGCAGTCTCTGATGGGCTCCTGTTGCCTCAGGCCACATGACGTGTTCCAACTGTCAGATTAATCAAGGCGGGAAAACCTTCCAGCGCATGCGCACAGACTTGTTAATGGCAATGATGTGATAAGGATAGCTTCCCACACCTGGCAGTAGGGGAAGGAGTGTGACTACTGCCTTGTGCCATCTCAGAGTGGATGTCACTCAATCTCTAGGTCCCCTCAACCAAGAGAATCAGTTGGCACTGTACATGTAACTGTAGGGTTGTTTTTACACTGCTGAGCAAGTGCAGGAGCAGCCTGGGTGCATCTGGCTTTTTGGGTATGAATTCCCTCGCTGCCTGCAGAATCACCCCCTCTAAAGTCAGGCTAGGGGCTTTTCCTTCAGTCTGGCTCACTTGACCTTGGGTGTTGCTGGATGGAGCTCTGCGTTTACCCTGCCCCTCCCTCACGTTAGTTCGAGTTAATCCCACAGCTCCAGGCATGGGTCAGTACTAAGCCCTGATATGAGATCTGGATCCTCCTCGTGGCCACCTCCCTCTCCCCTATCAAAGAGCAGTGTTTCTCAGATGCCACTTTCTTTTGGATCATTTATTTATCCATTTGTTTATTATTTGCAAGAATGTATTACAGCTGGAGCATGTCCCTGTCTTTCTTCACACATGCACACGCACATGCGCGTGCACACACACACACACTCACACACTTTTCTGTCCTTCCTGAAAGACAGAAAACTGGTCAGAACTGGTGTCTCCTCAGCCTGAGTCACTCAGACCTCCTCTCACAGATGTTGGCAGTCACTTTACAGGGACATTGTGCTTCCTGGTGCCACTTGAGAGCAGAGTCTTCATCAAAGAGATGCCTCGTGCTGCTCCCACATCCTTCCCACCTCCGCCCTAGCAGTCAGAGCCTGGGGTAGGCTCTTGCCTCTTCCTAGGAGCCTCTGCCATCATCACAAGGTGTAGGAAGCGCTCTCTTGACCCATGTGGGCTTTGAGTGTCTCAGAGATCATCCTGCCATCTCTGGTGCTGGGGTCTGAACTTTCCTCAGAACCCCTGTCATGCTCTTATCCTTCTGTCTGCCTCTCCATGATGTTAACTCTTCAAGTAACTATTGTATTTCGAAGCCTCACGTCCTCTTGAACAACCTGCCCCTCACAAAATGTAGCCCTCCTTTTATTTCCAGTTCCTTCTCTGGTTAGCTTAATCTGTGCTCCCACACTTACACACACACACACAAACGTATACACACACATCACACACACATATATATATATCACATGCACACACATATACAAACACATATACACATATACACACACATACACACACATATATGCACATATTATACACACATATTCACACATACTATACACACATATTATACACACATATAGACACATATATATTATACATATACATTATACACGCATATGCATATATATTACATGCATATGCGTATATAATATACACACACATGCACACACACACACACACAAGGTTTTGTATCGCTTTCTTAAGGTCTAAGGACCACTAATGAGATAAAATATATTAGTCTTCCTGAGAATGATCTAATTCACTTAATATAATGATCTCAGGTTTCATCCATTTTTCCTGTAAATAGCATAACTTTATTCTTCAGTGTGTGAGTCACGTTTCTCTTACCTAGCCCTTGGCTGATGGACACCTAGGCTGGTTCCAGAGCTCAGCTACGGTACTGTGGAGAACTCCTTCATTTGTCTTAGTCTTTGGCTCATGTGCATCTCTTGTTCCATCTACCAGTCATCTTTTTAATACTCAGCAGATTAACATATCAAGGCAGACCTATCCTGCTTTTTCTCACCCTTCCTTTGGCTCTCAGAAAAATCTACCACAAAAATCCAAACACCTACCATCTAAAGAGCTTGTGTGGCCTGCGCTACTTTGATGCTAAGTCACCAGCGTCTCCCAGGAAGTGGTCCTGTGGTTGCTCCTCACCCCAGTCCCCTCATCCTGGGGAATGAGCCATCTAGAGCCTTTCACCCTCTATTTCTTCTTTTTAGAGTTTATCTGTTCATCCAGGACCAGCATCAGCCCTCTCTGGCATGAGGGAGAAAAGGTCCCCCTCTGACTTCCCATGGAATTATGAGCATCCCTTCATAATGATGAAGGCCCTGAGCATTCACAGACAAAGCAGGGACCATTCATTTCAGGACCTTCAGAGTCCAGCCCAGTGGCCAGTGCTGTGCAGGTGAATGGTTGACTAGCTGAGAGGAAGACTGACTGAGTGAGAACAGCCCGCTGACCTTGGCTGTATCTGGGCTCTACAAGTTGTCACCCTTCTTCCGATTGGCAAAGATGATAATGTGGATATTTTTACTGTCTTCCCACATACAAAATATGTAATATTTCCTCACTTTATCTTTTCCCAAACAGATAGAGGGTGAACCCAGATAGACAGGTAGGTTCCAGGGTCAATCAACTGAAGACAATTGTGATTCTTGGATTAGCCGATCTACATTGATAATGAACTGCAATTCAAAAAACCATCTTTGAGGTCAAGACCAAGACTTAGTTGTTGGCTGGGGAGTGAGGCTAACCTTGTGGAGAGCATGCTGACCAGTGTGCTGAGGTCCACAGGCTGGAGGCTGGACACCTGAGATGTGCCTTTGTCCCGGGAGCAGGGGCGCCAGGTCGGATGAAGCAGCTCCTCCTGTTTGGTTTTGAAGTCTAGCCAGGCTCCAGAGCTCAGATTGTCCCACCTTCCACACAGTAACAAAACACATGCCCTGACTGGGGGTTACTGGACAATGTTCTTTGACACCATCCTCTGAAATCCCCCCCAGCCATGTCCTCAGGTGATTTACAAACCCTGCTCCACTGCTTCCTGTGACCATAGCCAGCAGCACATGGAGGAGGAGTCACTGTTTCCATAGCTGTCCGAGAACAATTTTCCTCCCTTAAACCACATCTCTCCAACAATCCCTCAAAAACAACCCAAATGGAGAGTGTGTTTTCTTAAAGAAACCTCAGCTGGATATCTTGGCTGGCTTGTCATTTTCTTTTAGCAGATTCCAGGAAACAGGGTGCCTTTGGAGGCCCCAAGTATGGGTTTCCAGACATGACCCTCCCACTCTGACAAAAGGTATCCAGGGGTCAGGTGCACAGCTCAGCTCGGACTTTCTCCTCATTGCTCACAATGTCAGCTTAGCTTTGCTTTTGTTAACTGTCACTGTCATTGTTGTTTTTTATTTTTCTGTCTCTCACTTTCTCTGTGTGTATGTATGTATATATACATGTGTATGTGAGTCTGTAAATGTTTATGTGTGTATACATGTATATGCGAGTGTGTACATGTGTATGTGTATGTACATGTGTGTGTACATGTGTATGCATGTGTGTACATGTGTATGTGAGTGTGTACATGTGTATATGTGTGTACATGTGTATGTGAGCATGTACATGTGTATGTGTGTGTACACGTGTATGTGTGTGTACATGTATATGTGAGTGTATACATGCTTACATGCGTACATGTGTATGTGAATGTGTACAAGTGCATGTGTGTACATGTATATATGTGTGCACATGTGTATACATGTGTGTACATGTATATGTGTGTGCACATGTGTATACATGTGTGTACATGTATGTGTGTGCATGTGCATGTTGTGCAGGTGAGCAGAACATAGCTGCATTTGCATGTGGAGGACAGAGGATGATGATGGTACCTCCAATGTTCAGGTGCATCTTCCTTGTTTGTGACGCAGTCTCTCAGTTTTACCTGATGCTCTCTGACTCAGCGAAGCTGACTGCCCAGTGAACCGCTGGGATCCTCCCATCTTCATCTTGCCAGTGCTGGGATTACAAGCCCATGACAAAGTGTGACATTTTACATGAGTTCTGGGGACCAGATTTAATCCCCATGCGTTTGTGGCAAACACTTTAATGACTGAGACATCTCCCTTGTCCTGTTCTTTGATTCTTTACAAATTGTCACACTCAAGTTTGGGTTTTCCTTCCTTTTAGGCACAGAAGGTAACAGTGTCTGGAAAACTTACTTATTTGCTTCTCGGTAGTGCTAGAACATTGAGGCATCTTTGTAGACACACTGTGCTTATTCCTGAGCTAGCAGAGAAGTAAGGAGATCAGCCTGTGGAGGAACCCTTCCCAAGGAAGCCTTGCTTCTTGATCAGCAATGTCTGTGCTTGCTATGATCTCATAAAACAGGCTGGGTGTATCTGGGGATCCCCCTTCCCTTCCCTCAAATGAGAAGACTTGCATCCTGGGTAACTGTACCTTGGGTCCCCCTGGTTTGTAAATGTCTCCCAGGGTCCATAGCACATGGCCCATTGTGTTTAGAGACAGGTTGGATTTCAGAAATCCCCAGCAAAGAAAGGTTTTTAAAAGAGGCAAGATGCCTTCAACCCTTTTCCTCAGAAAGATTCCTCAGGGATGATAGCAGGTCCTGCCATTTTTCCATGGAAACCAGCAATGAAGAAGGAGGACCCTGTGCAGTGAGATTGCTTCCTTTGTTGACTTTCCATTTCAGCGATTCTCTTCAGGTACATTTCCTTCTCCCTCCTGTGAAATGCTGTCCTTTCTTAGCACACTGCATAGGTGTGCCTTTGTTAACCCGAAAGGAAGCTCTTGGTGGTCATTGCTGTGGCTGAACAGTGGTGGATGAAGAAACTATATCACAGCTCTCTTTGTGATTCTGGGCCACCAGCCTTGCAGGAGAAGCCCCAGCATCACAGACAAATGGCAGGTGGGACCGACACAGTTCTTGCAGAACTAGGGACCAAAGTAAGGACAGGAGCAGCTACCAAGATAAGTATTTGCAAAGGGCATCCCTCAAGTAATAACTAAAACTATTGTCTAGTGACTGAGCATCAGGCTAGCTCTTGTATGTGTGATATCCCTTCTTAGATTGAAACACTAAATTGTGAATGATTACTAAGTTGTACAAAACAAGAACCTCATGATTTATGACTGGTAGGATTTGGAGTTTGACTATGAAGTTCTGCTCTTTGCCAAATACACACAACCACCCTCTCATTGCATCAGAGATTTGTGATGATTTAGAGCTAATGCCCTGGGTTCATGGAGGAGTGGCTACTCTGGTTTTTAGAATCTTCAGTGAAGATAGAAGCTCCTTTCCCGGTGTGCACACTATCTTCTTAAATGGATAAATTAAAAAGATAAGTAAGTCAAATGAACCATAATTGAACAAAGAGCCAGAATCTTGAAAGAATATGAAACCATGCCTTATTACAATAATTCAACTCTGTTAAATATGTCACAATAGTACCTTACTACCCTGCAGATCTGTGTAGATTCCTGTGTGAACCCTAGCATTTTAATGTCCCACATGTATGCATCTTGTTGAGTGTTCACCCTTCTTATTCCTGCCCCACCCTGTCTCTGACACTATTTCTGCACATCCCAATGATCAATCTAAAATCTGTGTCTTCCTTTAGTCTCCTACATGCTTCAGAATACACACCCTTGTCTTTCTCCAGAACTACTGAGCCTGCCCACTTTTGGTCCATCTGGTCTACCTAGATTATAGCATTGCATGGTTGTTAGGTGTGTGGGCTTTTTTCTTCTTCTATGTTTGGGTTTGTTCATCTTAAAACCAGGCATCATCTTGTTACCTTTTTAATCGAGTGACTGTGCCAGGTTCATTGCTAGCCAACCTGTGCCCCCTATCCTGGACTTTCTTTCTACTACTTTGCAGCCAGATTTGTCATCCAGAATCTCTTCTCAAGCACTTCTTCCCACAGTTTCTTGATACATAAAAACAATATGGAGACATATTATTTTCATGTAGGATGCAGGCAGCAGCCTCTGCAGCCCTGTCCTAAACCTCCCTACCCAGGTTCTCTGGCTTCACCCTCAAGTTCCAGGTCTGTGTTCATCGGTCCCCTCTCAGCAGAACATCTTAGGTCTTGTATCTTAATCAGACAGGATTCATTTCCCTCCCTCTTGCCCTCCCAGCCTATCCTCTTCCCCTTTTCTCCCTCCCTCCTCCTCTCCTTCCCTCCTCCTCTTCTTCTGATCTGGAGTACCAGATTCTCTAGTAATTGTGTGACTTAAAGTATTAAAAATAAGAATGAAGATCAAAAGAAATGCTACATTTTCTATTAGGGTTTTTATTTTCTAGCTCCCTAGTTATTACTGTAAAATTTCTATACAATAGAATACTTGGTATGTGGATTTACAGAAGGTCCACAGAAATGGACCCACACCCCACAGCATGGACCTGTACCCCACAGCATGGTCTCAGACACAGCATGGACCTACACTCCACAACAATGAACTTTTGTCCCCCAGCAATGAATTCACTCCACAACATTGAGCACACACCACAACATGGCCCACAGTGATGGACTTGAGCCCCTCAGAAATAGACCAACCTCATAGCATTCTACAGGAACAGATTTACTCCACAGCAATGGCCCCACCCAAAAGCAATAGGACAATCCTGCAACAGTTGACCCTCCCCACAGCATGGACCCACACTCTGCTGCAGGTTTTGCTTCTGTTCTGCACTGTGTTGTCTTTTGTGGATTTATTGTGTGCCTCTTTCTCTACGTGGCTACAGGCACAGCAGACAAGAATTTACTCCTGAGCCTGAGAGGACAGAAATATTGGTGCCACATTGGAGATTATGACACCAATTCACAAGAAAGCATGAGAGAAACAGGAGTGCTGACTCTCGAGTTTGCTTTTGTTCTGGGAGAAGGCCATTAGAGAGAGCACCCTTCTGTGTGACGGTTTAATTGAATATATATCTGGAGTCCTTTTATTGTCTGGCTGGATTATTTATGTTGTCAAGAGTAAGATCATTTACTTTCCTCTTGGAGCCAGAGGGGCTAGAGTCCAGTTTTGCCACATTGCTCCAGCAAACCTCAAGGGCAGCAAAGAGCCCAGGCAGCAGCAGACCTGAGCCAGAGCTTGCCGGAGTTTATTGCTGTGTTACCACCATCACCATCATAATTAAGGTTGCTACTATTTACTTTATTGCATCTCTGGAAAAATAGGAGCCAGTTTCAACAGAGGGAGTGGGAGGTTGGCTCTTATTTTAACCATCCTCTGCTCTCTTGCACTCCTGTCTACAGAGCTGTCTATAAATTTATGCCACAGACTTTGGTTTTCAGACAATCTGAAGATCCTTTCAACTGAGCCGGAGACTGGTTCGATTTCCATGAGCAAAAAACAGACTCCCATCAGAGAGGCCACCTGGCAGCTTCATTGACTTGAGGTTGCTGTTTCTTTGTCCCTTCTCCCTCCTATTGTCAGGCTCCCAATCTCTTTTGGCATTCACTCTCTTTCTGTGGGGCCTGCACCAGCGGATACCACTCAACCAAAGTAACCCTGGGTAGGGCTCAGCATAAATAGCCCCTCGTGAGTCAAACATCTGTGTTAACTAAACAAACACTGGACAGAAAGCCTGGGATGGAGTGTTATTGAGCACTGAGTGCTATCACCTGCTCCTGGCTCTCCATGGTGCTGGGGGCTGGCCGGGTTGTCGCATGATGTCCATGTTCAGAACTCCCTAATAGCCAACATTTTATCGACACTCAACAACCTAGCAAAACACTTGATCGCTTACTTGTTCCCACTTCACATTACTTGATAACAGAAGTGTTCTGCAGAGAAATAGCTGTTTTCATCTGGGTGTTGGTAGGGTTCATGGTCCCCAAAGCTAACACTCTGCTAGAATGTTTCATTGAATGGAAGGGCATTTGTCACACAAGGTTGAAGAAACCATGTGGTTATTATAAGGAAGAGAAGAATAAACAGATATACTCTATTAATAATATTCTATTTTATAGCCCAAGTAACCAAGACCATCCAACTAGGGGCTCCAGCTGAAATCTTCCCACACTCTTGCCTTTTTCTGGAGGGAGCATATTCTTGTTTACAATGATCCTTTTGGAACTACTCATGAACCAGGAAGTTTGTAGGGCCAGAAAATCTTAGCTGCTGCCGCAAAAGTGTTGGCAATACTGGGTCCAGCAAGGGCTACAGTAGGCAGCCCCATGTCAGTCTCTAACAAGTGGGAAAGATGTAAAACATAAGGAGGTGATTACAGAGAGAATGTTCCCTCCTTGTGATTCTGTAACCTCCTGAGTTTAGTCTGCCCTTGCATTTCTGATCATTGAACAAACACTGAACTGAAAACTTAGAACTGAGTATCTTGGAGGTCAACTGGGAAGAGTCAGGTGGATACAGCCCCTGTTGTTAGACAGTTAGGAGTAAGAGTGTGGTTAATGAGAACATCTTTAGAGATGCCATGTAGAAATAAGTAGAGGTTTTCTTCTGGGACAGAAGACTTGCCGACATCTTTTTTTGGAGTTAATCCAAGGCTGGGCCATCAGAAAGTGGAGATCTGGTCAGGGGGAGCAAGGTAGGATGAAGGTGAACTTCCATCCTTGGATGAGCTAGTAGAAATAAGTGTAGCATGCCTGTCAGTATGTAGCATTTTCATATTCTCTTGGACTTCTTAGCAATGTTTGTAATGGGGTCTTTGATCTGCAGGAGTTGGGAAACAGAAGACAGAGACCTCAACTTTGGAAATGCCTTTTTAAACCTTCTAACATCCCTAGGACAAAGACTGTTCACTCAGCTCTTCCAGGGACTTGACTTGAGATCCGTTGGTCACACCTTAGTCACCTCAGGTTCCTCTGGGGCAGGCCAGGACTGGCAGTGACTGATGATAACTTCGTATCTGTGCTGGGCTTGCTGTCTTTGGCCTTGGCCTATGCCCCACCCACATGAGTTTGGATGAGTTTTGGTGGTACATAAGGTACTTTTCCTTACTTTTCCTTAGAGGTAAAGCCAATGTTGTTAGACAGCTGGCAGAGTGGGCTGGTGGGTTTCTAGAGCTGACCAAAACAGAGCAAATGGCTGGAGACTGAGTTCTAATCTGGTGTCGAGTATTTCATATTTTAACCACAAGACTCACCCAGGAAGCTGAAACCTGAGAGAAAAGACTGAGGATCTCTGACGGAGAAGATGCTCTGCACTAAGAGTCAAGATAGAAACAACTGCTAAGACCTCCAGACTCTCAGTCTACACTGTGGGTCACAGACTCAGTGGTCCTCAGTACATATGCCATTTGTTGTACACTTGGGCTCTGCCATCACCTATCAGGGCAGGCCATACCCCTTCACCTTCCTCCAGGTGTGTCTCCCAATACACTTTCAATGGATGTGGAACCTAGTTCTGATTTCTACGAAGAGTGAGCCAGCATCCTGAGCCATGTTCTACATCTACGTAGCAAAGCTGAGGCCACTGTGGGAGAGACTGACCATTTTCGTGCTAAGCACTGCCAGCTGAGGAGTTCTCACAGCAGAGGAAGTGATTACCACGCAAACACAAAGATGGGAATTTGATCCCTAGAATCTGCCTAGAAGCCTGGTATTTATGGAAGTCCCCTGCGGTCCCAGCACTCAGGAGTCAGGCAGGAGATCTTGGGGGCAAGCTGGCTAGATAGGATAGCTGGAATTAGTGGGCTCCAAACTCAAGTGAGAGATCCTCTATTGACAAACAAGTGGAGAGCCACCAAGGAAGACACCCAGCCTTGGGGTTCCACATGAGCGTGCACACTGATGGATGCTCACACCCTTGTGCACATAAGTCAATACATATGAGACCACGAGTACGTACATAAACGCATACTGCCCACATTAGCACGCAACAACAAACAAACAAACTCCAAAACCAAAATCACTGTGCCTCTGCCAGGATCCAAGATCCCTATTTGAGGAAATAGTGTTTGCAAGGGCTGAAAGATGTAAACTGTGCTGAGGTGTGAATTAAAGAGAAATGTGCTTTTTCTTCACTTAAATTTAGTTCAAGGTCTTGTTCAACCACTGCTTTTTTTTTTCCTGAAAGTTCCTCTTGTTATGGGCCAGATCATGTCCTCTTCTCTCTCAGGATTCCTATGTTGAAGTCCTACCTCGCACACAGATCTCCATCTTTTAATGATATTTGGAGACAAGGTAATTCTGACATGACGCTATTAGGATGGACCCTAGTCCAATATGACTTGTGTACTTATGTGTGTGTGTGTGTGTGTATGAGAGAGAGAGAGAGACAGAGAGACCAAGACAGAGAGAAAGAGAGAGAGAGACCTCTTGACTTCAGCCTTTTGCCTTCCACTCTGGTAGGAGACACAGGCCTGATGCTGAGGCCCAGCCTCTGGCATTGGTGGTGGTAGCCACAGAAATGCCCTCACCATCTCTTGGATCTGTTTCATGGTCTCATCTGGGGTGTAGAACTACCCGAGGAAGGAGTGGGGCTCACTCTCTAGTCCACATCAAAATCTCTATGTTCTAGTCCAAGCGTGGGTTCCTGGAGCACCCAGGAGGTGCCCAGCAGTTATAGACCCCATGTCTCTTCTGTGCTATCTATGGGGCAGTGTATGTTCCAGAAGGAGGAAGGCCAGGTACAAAGGGAGAGGGTGGGAAGCTGCCGCTTCTGAGCTGTTCCCACTGGATCCACAGAAACGTCAGCCAGAGCTGCCAGGGCTTTCTGAGGTGACACTGATGGAGACTCCCTTAATTTTTAAATGTTGACCAAAAATACTTTTTTAAACAACACATGCTTTCCCAGTGGTCCTTAGGACAGAGTGTATCAATGGGAAACACTGTGCTCTTAGCAACTGTGGCTGGTTTCAGAATTCTGTAACATTCTGTCCAGAACAATGCTGTCCCATAAACAATGTGACTTGAGAAACTGCAGGGTGCTCCTTCACTGAGGATGATCTCCAAGCTACACCAGTGGACAGAGCCCCCAAATGCCAGAGCTCATATGCTCACCCCTTTCTCCTTTCCTGCCCCCCTTCCTTCTTTTTCTGGAGAATGCTTCTTAGACTTCTATGGTAAGCACTTCTTAGAAACTCAGCCCTCTTTGTAGGTTTTACCTTATGATCTTCTTACCTGAGTTCAGGCATGCAGCCTTCCCAACTGTGAGCTAGGGATTGTCTGTGAAGTCAGGATATTACATCTGCCACTCGCATGAATCATTTTGACTCCCTGGATTCTCAGTTCACCACCTGAGGGTACCCAGCCATAGGAATGTGGACACACCTTCCTGGGGGCATCAATAGTTCCTGGGGATTCGGATCATTAATTTTATGTTTAATATAAAACAAACAAACTACAGAGTGGGATGTAAGATTCTGATGAATTATTCAGATCAGTACAAAACTTAAAAGACACCCATATTCATTACAGGGTTGTCTCGGGCTATTGTTTCTGACCCCTGGCCTTCTGACTTCCTCTACAGAGAAAACTCAGTAGAACATTCTAAGAACAAATGGACTTTGAGATCCGTGGCCTGCTTTCAATAATCCAAAGCTCACTGAGTCTTTTGGCCAAAGTGTCTGGGTTTCAGATAGACAGGCCCTTGGAGCTGAGTTCAAACTTCACCTTCAGATGCAGCACAGAAGTTCACAGACCCTACGGCTCACAGGGCCTCTCCAGTGTCTCTGGCAGTTTCTGCTGTGTGGCAGTCCAGGCCAGCTATTGACTGTGGATTAGATATGTCAAAGATTCACCTGGACCTGTGCCCACTGCTCTGTCTCTGGCATCTTCCAACATGCCTGCAAGGGTGGGAACATGAGTTGGACCCTCAGCCAGTGTCCCTGTGTCTGAAGAGTCCTCAGGACCTGTGCTAAACACATCAAATATGTCATTTCGATACCCTTTACTTTTCAAGCAGAAAGACAGCTGTAGAAGGGACAGCATAACATTTGCATTAATAGATATCTTTTAATACCAGAGGGTCTGTAGATGGGTTGCTCACCAAGTGCAGTTTAGATCCCACGACTATGGAAATGGGGTAACCCAAGCAGGCTGCTATCTGCCAGGAAGAGCCAGACCATGAGACTTAGTGGTCTGGTCTATTTAATCAGACCCCACCATTGCCTAGGCTTGTTTGACAGTAAAAGGAGAAATTGGCCAAGGCTCAGGATTTGTCAGACATGCACAGGGGAGTAAGAAGAAGCTAGTGTCTGGCCCACCTCCCTCCTAGCTGTGGAGTTTTGGGTCACATCCTCACTACCCATACCAAGTCTCCATGCATGACTATAATACAGAGTTCACCCTTCACAATCAGTGAAGGAAGTCATGAACATTATTAAAAAAATATGGGTGAATAGAATTCTTTTAATGTACCTCTTATTAGGGTGGCCAGCGTTGAAGTTTGGTCTTTGTTATCTATTGTATAGCTAAGTGCAGGCCCCCAGGACCTGATTATCCCAGAGATGCAAGAGTCTGGATGTAGACCTTGCCCTCAAGTTCTTTCTGATTGGTAAGTAAAGATGCCAACAGCCAAAAGCTGGGCAAAAGAGACATAGGTGAGGTTTAGGTTTCCTGGGCTTGGAGTTGGTGGAGGACCACAAGAAAGAGGAGGAGGAGGAGGAGGAGGAGGAGGAGGAGGAGGAGGAGGAGGAAGAGGAAGGTGGAGGAGGAAGAAGCTGCCACGGGTTAGGTGAGCCATAAACACATAGCCCTGAGGGCTGGCCAGTTGGAGTTAAGAGCAGCCCAGGTGAAACATAGTAAGTAGTAAGTAATAATTCGGGGTTATTTATAGGAAAGTTGATTCTAATAACATACAGGGTAAGTATCCACCCCACTCTTGTGCTATTTAAGGCTTATTGAAAATATAAAGGTTGCCTGTATCTTTTATCCAGGAACTAAATGATAAAGGTGGAGTAGAAACCCCAGGTCTGGATTAAAAATTACTACAACAGGCCAGAGCATTGGAAGTGAGCATTTAATGATAGACCATGTTTTACAATTGAGAATAGGACAGCTCTACCCAGGACCAGGAATTTGATACAGGCAGAAGAACAAAGGAGGAGCACAGGCTCTGTGGATGAATGCCTGTGCCTTTCACCCCCTAGGGCTGCACAGGTGCTGGGTGCAATTGCTGGACCCAGGGAAGTTTGAAGGAAGGTCTAGAAGAGGGAAGTCTCAGGATACGAGAGAAGCACGGTGGTGAGGGAAAGAGATGCTTCCAAGGAGCTATGGTGGCATCTGGCCTATTCCATTCCCTTCTGTCCATAAGAGGAAGTTTCTCCAAGTCTCCCTCAGGCAGAGAGTTCCACTTGTCACAGTCTGGAGTGTGTCAGAAGATCACTAATTGCAAAGGCCAGAGAAGCAGGAGTATCCCTTTATTTCACCTCCAGTGAGTGGGGTGTGCATTGGAATCAGGAGTTGTAGAGGGAGCAGGCAGAGGAAGACCTGCTTTAGCCTCCTGCAAAATTCACATGGTGTGTATGAATGTTTGCCTGCTGTATGTATGTATATGTGTGTGATTTCCTGTGTGTGTCTGTGAGAGTGCATGTGTGTTTGCCTGTGTGTGTGTGTCAGTGTGAGTGGATGTGTACATGTGTGTGTCTGCGTGAGTGTGTCTGTGTACATGTATGTGTGCGTCTCTGTGTGAGTGTGTATTTGTCTGTGTCTTTATCGATGTGTATGTCTCTGAGTATGTGTGTATGTGAGTGTGTCTATGTGTATGTGTGTGTTTCTGTGTGTGCATTTGTCTGTGTGTCTCTGTGTGTAAGTGTACATGTATGTGTGTGTCTCTGTGTGAGTCTGTGTGTTTGTGCATGTATGTGAGTGTGTGTGTCTGTGTGAGTGTGTGTATATGTGTGTGTGTGTTAATTACTAAACTATTCGTGGCTGCTTCATAGCTACAAAAGAAGCTGCTGGGAGATGGAGGGGAGCACAAGAAATGCTGGGAAACTGCACAATTGATAATCCTAGAGTTATACTTAGTGCAACACGGTCCCATTTTATTATCTGTTATTGAAATCATTTTCATACAATTTGAAATCATTTCACATCATTTGATGGTGTTCCCTTTCAGTTCCTCTCACATAACTTTGTTCTTTCTCTCTTTAAAAACAAAACAAAACAAACCAAACAAACAAAAAAACAAAGACCAAAAACTGTGCCCCGCCATAACACACAAAAATGGAAATCAAAATAAACAAGCAAAAGGCCAATAAGAAAAAAAAATGACCAAAGTAAATTGAGTCAAAAGTTATAAAAATACTATTGAGTTCTGGCCTGCCTTGAAGTGTGGTTCATACGCACAGTGAGACTCCATTAGAGAAGCTGACCTTTCCTTTGCTGGTGGCCACCAGTTGCAGATAGCTTCTTGGTTAGGGCTGGGGGGGGGCATGCTCACTTCTGCACTCAGTGCTGGGGTCCCATCTGGCTTGGACATGTTCAGATCTGTGTGTGCTGCCATGGTCTCTGTGAGTTCATATGTGCGTCAGTCCTGTTGGTCTGGAAGACACTGTTTCCTCAGAGTCTTCCCTCACCTCTGCCTCCCTTTCTGCATAGATCCCTGAGCCTGGGGGGGGGGGGCTTTGATGAAGACCTCTCATTTAGAGCTGAGTACTCCAAAGTCTCTCCCTCTCTGTACATTATCCAGTTGTGAGTCTCTGTCTTAGTTCCTCTCTACTGCAAGGAGAAGCTTCCCTGATGAGGGCTGAGGGAGGCACTCACTGGTCTGAGTATAACAGTATGTCATTGGAAATTATTTTATTGCTATATTCCTTCAGCAGAGTGATGGCATTAGGTTTCACCCCAGGCCCATGTCCTATCTAATCTCAGGTTCTTATCCACTTTAGCTGTGTCAGGTATGGGTTCTGTCTCACTGAATGAACCTTAAGTCCCATCAGAAGGCGGTTGACTGTTCCCATAATATTTGTGTCACTATCACACCAGCATATTGTGAAGATAGGTCCTGTTTTTTATTTCAAATCTAGAATACCTGTGCAATCAAAGAGATGTGTAGTCAGTGTTTGTTCTTCCCATATCAACCCGTGGATACAAATAGAAGGTACATCAATACTTACACATCTCTGGGTTGTATGTGCAATTGTTGTCTGCTATAGAAAGTCACCATTCCACATTTCCCACAGCATGTCGCCTGAGCACCAGAGGCAACTGATACCACAGACAGGTGACATGTCTGTCTTCATTCCTGCTGGGAAGTACCTATTATCAGTCAAGACTGAGGTGGACGGAAGAGTGTGAAGTACTCAGTTGCCGTGCTTCTAACCCTGCAGGGAGCATTACAAATGGTGGATGATTGGTTCTTTCTCCTTCCTTCTGGTCTGTTGAAGCCTCACCCAGAGCTTTACATAAGAATAGCTCTTCAGGTCATTCCTAGGTTTCTGTCAGTGTGACACAAGCTGGAGTTATCTGGGAAGAGGAGCCTCAACTGAGAAAATGCCTCCTCTAAGAAGTCTGTGGGTTATTTTATTGATTAATGTAGGGTGGCCCAGGTCACTGTGGGTGGTGACACCCCTAGGCAGGTAGGCCTGGGGTGTGTAAGAAAGCAAATTGAGAAAGCCAGTAAGCAGCATTCCTCCATGGCCTCTGCATCAGGACCTGCTCCAGGTTCTTACCCTAGGTTCCTACCCTGACTTCCCTTCATGATAGACTGGCATAGAAGAGTAATCTTAATGCACTCTTTCCTGCCTTTGATCACTGTGTTCATCCTAGCAAGAGAAACACAAGGCAAGGAGGATTTACACACAAGGCTCAGGCCATTCTCTGAAACAGCACCCTCTCCCCTGACCCTCCCGATGTAGATTTCTGCGGCCTTCCTTCTGCCCTTGGACTCACTCCTAACCTTTCTGTGGGCAACTCCTTCAGTCCATGCTCTAGCGAGATAAAGGCTGATGGACCATCTCAACATTATGTCGGGCTGTCAGTAGACGGAAGAGGGCTTCACTCCACTCTTATCGGTCCACACCGGGGACACTTTGTCTGGTAATCAGAGATGAGAAAGCACAGTGCTAAGTAGCCCAGCTTCCCACCTCAGCCCGAGCCTTATCCCTGTTTCCCACCTCAGCCTGAGCCTGTTTTTAATGAACTTGCTCATCTTTCCCTCATTCCCCAAGATATTTTTCATTGAGACTGTATTCATAATAGCCCAGGCTGACCTTGAACTTGCTATATAGTGAAGGATAACCTTGAACTTCTGATTTTCTAGACCCTGGCTCTCGATTGATGGGATTGTAGGTGTGTGGCACCAAACCCAATTTATGAAGCGTCAAGGATCGAGCTTTGAGCTTTGAGTACTGTAGAGAGGCAAGCAGTCTGCCAGCTGAACTCATCTTCAGTCCTCCAAGAGACTGAGTGTATTCGCACAGATATGTGAGCAATTCTAGGACACAGAAACACTTCTAAAAGCATGAGCTTTCACCTGAACTCACTTTTTCCTGAATAACAATTTTCCAAAATTCCCACCGGTTCCTTTCCTAAATAAGATTGTTTTTTTAAAAAAAAAAAAAAGATAAAACATTTCTCAGATTTCCTGGAAATTTCATTATGTATTTCGATAAATGAAGTATAAAGAAGTTGAACAATGTAGATCAAATTTCCTTCAAAATACATGAATTCCCTTCCAAATAAGGGTAGTATACTTTGTAAAAAAAAAACCATGGGTTTGGTTTTTCTGAACCAAAAGCACTTGAAAAAAAAAAAAAAGAGTTTGAGACATTCAGCAATTCCAAACTGTGGCAGGGTTCACCCATCTTTAATTTCAAGGGAAATTAAATCCAGCTGTTTCTCATTCATGGCCATTCAGCTCACCACATGCTGTTTGGTCAGGGGTAATGGGACATCCAGGAAGCTGCTGCAAGGCTGTTTTAAGTCACACTGTTCTCAGCTGGGAAGTGGGCTTGGCCAGTTCGTTTCTTGGATCAGTCTGTCTTCCACACAGAACCCACAAAGTCCTAAAGAATTAAAAACTCGAGAAGCCAGTCCCGTAACTATGCGAGGCCTCCAATGGGTCAATCTGTTCAGTCTCCTGCTTCAGCACAGATTCTAAGGTTTGCCCTTACAGTCCTTTCAGTGTGTCTCAGCCTTACTGTTAATCTGTTTCTGTCATCAGAGCTCTTCCTCTCAGGAAGTTGCCTCTGTGCGGCGCTAGTCTACTGTAACAGGACATTGTTAATGCGTCACTTGGCTCTCCTGAGACCATTTTCCCAGCTGTCTGTTCCCATCCCCCCAATTCCTTATCTGGAATCAGGAGTCCTTAGGAAGGGTAATGGTCTGCTTTCTCTCTCAAGTGATTGGAAAAGCTTGGCTAGCTTGCCAGCGGTGAGTTGTAAGTCGGCCTTAAATCTCATCTGCAGTTACCACAGTTTAGTCTAAACAAACGCCTTTAATCCCAGGGATACCGACTAGCCTCCTGCTTCCCCGATAAGGATTGGAAGGGTGACGGTTCCTCGGATCCACAGACAGCCAGAGGATACTTTTCAATCATGTGAACTTTCTCAAATGGGACCATAAAAAAAAGTACAGACTGCAAAAGGATAATCCCGCTGGCGGAGAAGCGGGTGATGGTGAAGACAGAAGAGTCAACATTCTTGCTGAACATGAACACAGGAGACCTTGATCCTGCTGGATGCCCTGGTAAAGGATGACATAGTCTCAGCTGAGCAAACAAAGAGCTGACTACTTGGGTTACCTTGTCACGTGGCAATACTCCGGCAGTGCTTGGTGGTGAACAGTTAGAGCCCTCAACAAAGTGTGGCAGTATATTCCTGGATGAGGGTGATGATTAGTGCTGATCATGGACTGGACAGGATTTGGAATCACGTAGGACAACCCTCAAGGCACACCCGCAAGGAATTATCTAAGCTCTGTGCAGGCCTGTGAGGGATTATGTGGACGCAGCCTAAAGGTGGGCGGCACCATCCCCTCAGCTTAAAAAGGAGAAAGTGAGCTACACGCAAACATTTGTTGCTCTCTGCTTCCTGGTTGTGGGCGATGCTTCAATTCTTTCCTGTTTGACTGCCCTACCATGGTGGATCGCTCCCTGGAAGTGGGAGCCCTTTCTTCCTTATGTTGCTTTTGTCAAGAGTATTTTATCACAGTCACAGGAAAATGAAATGACTGAGGGTGCTGGATGTGGGTTACCGCAGGCAGTCTGCTACACAGGGATGGCGCTCACTGTGACAGGGGGAGCACAGCAGAGAGGGTCAGTGAGGGATGCTTAGCTGTGAATCTTTCTCTTCTGATTAGCTGTAGAGGGATTCCTTTAATTGTCTGATTGGCTAATAAGATGACAAATAGCCAATCGTTGGGTGAAAATGAGAAGGTGGGTTTTCCGGGTCATACAGGAAGAGGCGGGGAGGAGGCGGAGTTGCAGGAGATGGCGAATGGAGGGGAACAGAGTTGCCGTTGTTGGAAAGAAGACGGAGCAGAAGCACGTGGCCTGGAGAAACTGCAAGTAGCAGGGATTTCATAGCTGGGAAAGAAAGTGATGTAGAGGCAAATCTGCCCAATATAGGTGTGCAGTTTATAAATGTATAACTGAGTTGTGTTTTCCTTGCATGGGTTTATTGTGGTTGGAGATTTACCACAATTAACAACTGAAGGAGCTGAAGGGGATTGCAACCCCATAGGAAGAACAACAGTAGCAACTAACTGGAACCCCAAAGCTCCCAGGGACTATACCACCAACCAAATTGTATACATGGGCTGGCTTATGGCTCCTGCTACATATGTAGCAGAGGATGGCCTTACCTGACATTAATGGGAGGGGAGGTCCTTGGTCCTGTGGAAGCTTGTTGCCCCAGCATAAGGAGATGCTAGAGGGGTGAGGTGGGAGTAGGAGCACCCTCTTAGAGGCAAAGAGGAAGGGAGATGGGATGGGGTTTGCAGAAGGGGGATAACATATGAAATACAAATAAATAACCAAGTAATAATAAAAAACAAAGCAGAACAAACAAACAAACAAACAGAAAACAAGAAACAACTACATACACATCATAATTTTCCTCCAAACTCGGTATTCTTTTGGCAGGTAAGATGACCTGCCAAAGGCTTTGTCCCTAGCTGGCGGCACCACAAATAGATGATGGATGAGGAAGGTGCTAACTTCATCAATGGAATAAGCAGTTGACGAGTTACTAGCTGGGTAGGCTTAGGGGGTGGGGCCCAGGTGGAGGAAGGAGGTCTATGTAGGTGTCTCTGAAGGATGTTTCCCCAGCTCTCCTTCGTCTCTCTTCTCCTTACAAGACTTGAGAGATGCTGCTCCACCACTTTCTTACCGCCGTGGTGTTCTTCCTTACACAGGCTTATAGCCCAGAGCTGGTAAAGCTGGAAACTTCTGGACCTGTGGTCCCAGACACAGATTTCCTCTGTTGATTCCTCAGGTATTCTGTCCCCGTCACAGCACTGTGCTGTTGGGAAAGACCTTCCGGAAGGTCTTTCCAAGGATTAGCTCTGCTATTTGTTATCATGGAATCTCCACTTCTAAGTGGAGAGTTAGCTGAGTTTCTGTACATCCTCTCTGATGCTGTACAGTTAATATAGGCGTTGGAACAGCCTGTGTTGTTTTGATCAGCAAACTCACAGATCTTTAGAATTCAGTATAGGAATTTAGGCACAGGATACAGCTCTGCGTTGTTGAGAGACGCATGTTGATAACGCAGGAGAAAAAGATTCTTAAAATTCTCTCCTGGGACCTGGATGTGCGTAACTCAGCCCCACAGGTGAGATGCTGCTTGCAAGAGCGTTGCAAACGCAGAGCCTCAAAACTGGCCCAGGCTAGATGAAGTAGGATCCCTACTTTAACCACCAGTTACCAGCATGGCGCTGATTCATAAGTCCCGTGTATAGTGAGTGATAAACCAGATAGTGTACACGAATCTGTTTAATTGTCCAGGTTGATGTCCTGAGGGAAGTAGAGCATTATGAACCACCATTTTGTTCTGAGGGACCTGGGAGGGATCACCTAGGGTACCATTGAGTTTGATCATCCTGGAAAGATGACCCATGGGTTGGGAGTGCTCTCGGTTAGATGTTTAATGAACTCTAAGCTCCCTCCTTTCAAGTTGTTTCTTCTCCGGGTGAGGCCCCACTTCGGGGCCTTAACAATCTGTGATGATTAATAAACAGCTGCAGTATTCTCTGAAATCGTGAAGGAGGACACCCCCAGAGCCAGGACACTCCCTCTTAGATAGCTCAGTCTCTGTTTTCCAGATTGATCCAAAATCCCCTGCCCCTCCTTCAGCTTCAGTGAAAAATACACTTTCCTTAGCCTGGAGAACCTGTAACCATACCCCACTGTATTTTCCTGTCTCACTCCCACCCAGAAACTCTCCTCCAAGGGGAGTGGGCTTGAATGGTTTAGGTTTTGTATTGTGAGGTCTTACAGAATCTGTGTCTGTCTCTGAGCGCTTTGGAATTCATCTGTACACTATTGTCAGTAGAGATCTTGCGTTTTTATGGTATCTCTCTGGATAGACACATTTGGCTTATCTTCCCATTTACTGATAGACTTTTGGACTGTTTATAGTTTCAGGAACAATTCTGGGTACAGCTCCTGTGGACAATGCTGCAGGTATGTCAAGAGATAGCAGTTTCTATCCACTGCAGAGTGTGCAAAGGATAGCCCAGCTGGATTTTCTGGTAGATGGAAGATTGATTGTTCAATTTTAAAAAGAAAATTGATTAGCTGTTCTGTTTAATATAAGCATCAAGAGGATATGAAGATTTCTTTTTCTCTAAATGCTCACATTTGATATGGCAGACATTTAAAAATATTTTATTATATTTTAATCATGTGCACGTGTGTGTGTGTGTGCATGTGTGCGCGCGAGCGTGTGTGTGTGTGTGTGTGTGTGTGTGTGTGTGCGCGCGCGCGCGCACAAGACTGTAGGTGTTCTTGGGGGGCCAGAAGAGGGTGTCAAATATGCAAGAGATGGCAGATCACTGGCCATCATATGATTTTCAGATTTTATTTTCCAGATTCTTAAAAATTAATTGAACCTTTTAAAAAATCCAATTGAAGTTTTGCTATATAGTTGAGCAGACCTTTATAAGATTGAGTTAGCAGTTTAAATAATTTTCTCTAAGGATTTAGCACTAATAATTTAACTTTGGAAACTTATGATAATTACTGTTTTTTTTCTTTCTTCAGTTTGGATAATTCTACTGATTTTTATTCAATTTAATTATCATTAACTTTTTGCCACTGGTTTTTAATTCTTGAAAGTTCAGTTTGGATACACACACATACACACACACACATATATACATATATGTATGTATGTATATTTAAATGTGTGTATATGTGTATGAATATACACAATCTGATGAGAAGTATGTTTCTGTTTGTTGCTATTGTGGATTTCTTTATCTTTTAAACATAAGGGTGTTGCTTAGTTGGGTATGCTTTTACCATGCTGAGCCTAGGTGCCTAACACGTGCTACTCAAACCCTCAGTCTCTCAGCTGATCCCCGGCCTTCTTCAGCATCTCCTCAATGAACTGCTTGAACGTGTTTATATGTTTGGCATCTGTTCATCCCAGCATGAACGTCTCTTGATTTTATTCCCCCTGAGAGTGGGTTACACTTTCGTGATGATCTCAAATGTTGTCAAAGACACAGAAGTTCTCAGTCCACTGTATGCTTGAGGTGTTGGGCTGTTCTCCCATAAGCAGGGTCCTTTCTTTTCTCTGTCAGCAAGGTCTGTCTGTAATAACATTTACTAAAATCCAATGATAATTTCAAAAACATTACTTTATTTTCTTCTTATAGTTAGTGTTAATATTTTATTTATTTTCTTCTCATAAAGTTATCATTAATATTTTCTTTAATATTTATTGTTAATATTTTTTAATTATCTCACTAAGCAATGGCTTTTCCTTATGCATTTTCATACTTGGTTCTGCTGGTAGGTCACCTTCTTCTGTCTGTCTGCTTTCATACTCTTTCCTGGCTGTGCCCTTTGCCCCAGTCTCCCTGATTCCAAATTCTCATCTTGTATTCAGTTACCCTGTTCACAGATTTCCCTAAAGCTTTTTCTTCTCTCATGGGCTAGGTCATATCCTTGTTTCCTCCCTGCCTGAGACATGTATTACACACACGGACCCTCTGCACATGAGAGGAACCACACTGTTCCTGTCCTCTGGAGCCTGGGTGATTTCACTTAATATATGTGCACACCCCCATTCTCTTCAGCTATGCCCGTCAATGGGCATTGAGCCTCTCATTTGACAGAACTTGTCTTTAGCTGAATGCCAGAGCTGGTCTCCGTGGTGTTAGCATAGCTGTGATGCTCTCAGCTCTGAGGACTGCTCTGTATCCTTGGATGCACTCATGTGCTTGGAGGCCTCTCATCCTTTAGTGTCCCGGGTACCTTCCTGCTTCTAAGAGTCAGAAGATAAAAACACTCGAGTGGTGTTTTCCTCAGTGCACAGCTAAGGAACATGGGGACTTCCGTGCACTGGCTTCGTTCAGGAACATTCTGCTTCCTCCAAAGGTTGCTTGCCTTGGTTTATTCTCTAAAGACCTCTGGGAGTGGATGTCGAGTACTTTTCTAATATTTCTGTTAGTCTTCTTGAGAGTGTAGGTTTCTTAGAAGAAACATTCTTGATGGGTTAGCTTCTGTTTCACTGATTCTCTTCATCCTGTTTTTGGTTTAATTTGTTCTTTTCTCTAACTCCTTGAAGCTATATCTTAGATAAGAAATTTTAAACCTTCCTCCTCTCTGAAGCAAACATGCACAAACCCTTACCAATCCCATCTTTACCTAAAATTTTAGAATTGTGTCTGTCACAGATGTTACCTTAGCTTTATATAAAAATTTATTACATTAAGATGTCATCTTCGTTGCCGAGATCTTAGTACTTCCAGACATTCCACTTGAGGCAGACTGTCCTTCTATTCTCTACACTATTGGCTTTAAGACGGACTGGTCTAGAGCCAGAGTGAGCATACCATGGTGCGAAGGTTGACTCTGGTGTTGGTCATGTATCATGTAGAGGGAGGGAAGTCCTGTTGTTTTAGTTTGCTTTCTGCTGCTGTGACAAAAGCAGAGACCACAGAGGACCTGGGGGAGGGACAGGTTTAGTTCATTCTACATTTCAGGTAACAGTCCATCAGTGAAAGACTCAAGGCAGGAGCTGTAGGCAGAACTGAAGCAGAGGTCATGGAGGAGGGAATGCTCTTTATAAGAATGCTTCCTAGTTTTAGACAGCTACTTTTTTTTTCAATTATTTATTTATTTTTTTCTCAAATCGTAATTAATTCACACAGGGGTTATAAACACATAAAGGCAGGATGTGGGGAAGGGAATGACACTGGAGTGTGGGTGTTCAGGGGGAATACAGATATCTTCAGAACCGGGTATCGGCTAGGTGAAGGTTCAGGGGACAATTCACTCTGACTCTGCCTATGATTCGCTTGTCCTTATCTAAGTTGGTATTGTCTGCCAAGGCTACCTATTTACAAGGTCTATGACTACTCAGGCTTATAAATTTCCACAAAAGCTGCCTGTTGACATTAGCTTATAGCCATCTGTTTCAATGTTTTTCCTCTGAGACCCAAGACTTGGTGTTAGTATACATGCATGACAGGCCTATTGCTGATTTTAGGCCTATGGCTGATTTTAGGCCTTCAGTGGGTGAGCAGGGCTGCCCCTGACATTTCCTCCCTTCTCTAAGTATAGAAGGGCTGTGGCAATTCTAAATTTGCAAAGGTGGGGATAGAGGCCTGACCTCCAGTATTTGAAGGGGACCTTGTAATGGCTCCAGTCCCCCTGTCGTTGTCCAGTGAGGCATGAGGGCCATACCCATCCCGAAGTCTTTTTCCTGGAGAGGGGATACTTTGGACATCAACCCCTATGCAGTCAGGCTTGTCCCTCAGGGAACCCAGAGATATTTTTATCTTTTATTTATATTCCCTTACAGTGCTTAGCCTCGCAGCCTAAGCAAGAATTCAGATCGCCTGTAAGAGGGGGTTCTGGGTGGCCCCTCTCTGCTTGGTGTAGGGGCAGAAGTCCCCCCTTTTGGGTTGGGTGGAGATGGGTTTTGGAAACACCCTGTATAAAGTAACAACCTCATCTTGAGTCTCGTGGTCCTCCATAGCTAACTAATGATAATGTATCTGAGTAGGTTTTGCTACCAAATTATTTATCTGTTGTATCACAGAGTTAGTCCACCTATTTGAGGGGCCAGGGACCAGCAGAAAAAAGCAAAAAGAACCCAAATAATGGTCCCAAGATGGGAGGAAATAGGGTTGACAACCTTGGAGAGGCTGCAAGCCACTTCTTGTGCCAGCATTCATCTGTCTCTTTCTCTCTCTGATTTATCTTAGGGCCTTCACTACCTATTTCGTGCTCTCTTTAACCCTCCTTGTCTTGTCTATGTAAAGGCAACCTTCTTCTTTGAGGGTTGTACACAGTCAAGAGCTGTATACAGCCTTTTCTATTGTACTAGAGTAAATCAAGTCCAATAAGGATCTTTGCGATTTTAGGAGGTCTCTTCAGACGGTGAAACGAGGGATTTCTTCAGATTAGTGATGTCAATCTCTACTTGTTTGATATTCTTGTCAGTGGCCCTTCAGAGGTCTGAGTAGTATAAGTTCGGAGGCCAGCATCTGGATTAGAACTTCTAACAGCAGACATCACGGGTGATTCATTTTTACCTGGGATGCTGCCTGAGTTAATGCTCCTGGGAGTCCCTCTTTCTCTCGGTTTTCTGGGGTTGGGTATGGAGCTGCCGCCTGTGACCTGCTCTATGCTCGGGCCCAGACCGGAAGTCCCGACAGCTACCTTTTTATACAGTCCAGGGCCCCTACCTTGGAATAGCACCACACACAATGGGCTAAGCCCTCCTACTTCAATTTGCAGTCAGGAACAATTTCCAGAAGCTATGCCCACAGGTTAATCTGATCAAGACAATTTCCCAGTTAAGACTTCCTCAGATAATCCTTGGCTGTGTCAGGTTGACAGCTGAAGCTAATGAGCATGCCAGTCACAATGGCAGGTGGTTTGTGAAAGGTGGATAATGGGAATCAAGAGGAGTCCATCTCTGGGTCATTCTGACACGGGGATACAATGGACATTATCAAGAAAGCCATGCCTACCAAGTGGCCAGCACCCCAAGCAGGGGTTGGCCAGGGTTGTGTAGGAGCATCCTGAACAAGAGAGGCAATAAACAAAACCCAGAGGCTCAGAAGGGAGGAAACACGTAGGGGGTTTTCAAGTGTTGCAGAACACTAGATACAGTGAACAGGAAAGGGCAGACAAGGGAAGCTATCTAGACCTGGTCCTCGAGAACGCTCCATACCTTTATTCTGAAAGATCAGTTACTAAGTAATAGGACCCAACATCTGTCTTACAGTGAGCAGTCTGGGCAGAGTGTGAAGGAAAGGAAAGATAAGACTAGGGATATGGTACCTGGTGTTCATGAACCAAAGACACTAAAACAGAATAGGGCAGGCATGCTTCTGGCCTGAATATATAGTGGAGAAGATGGGGCCTGAAAGCCATTCCATGGTGTCTTGGTCAGGGTTTGTATCCCTGCACACAACATCATGACCAAGAAGAAGGTTGGGGATGAAAGGGTTTATTCAGCTTACACTTCCACATTGCTGTTCATCACCAAAGCAAGTCAGGGCAGGAACTCAAGCAGGTCAGGGAGCAGGAGCTGATGCAGGGGCCATGGAAGGATGTTTCTTACTGTCTTGCTTCCCCTGGCTTGCTCGGCTTGCTTTCTTAGAACCCAGGACTACCAGCCCAGGGGTGGCACCACCCACAATGGGCCCTCCCACCCTTGATCACTAATTGAGAGAATGCTTTACAGCTGGATCTCATGGAGACATTTCCTCAAGAGAGGTTGCTTTCTTTGTGATTACTTCAGCTGGTGTCAAGTTGACACACAAAACCAGCCAGTACACGTAGATGGTGGACAATGACAGTGTTGTACTTGAAACAGGTGGCTTGGGAACAGAGGAAGGGTGATTTGTAGGTTTCTAGTACCAGAGAAGGGGATGTAGGGACTGCAGTGTATATGAACATTGCCCTCAGAGCCATGTGCTCACAGATGGGAGCATATGCTAGCTTCTGCTGCATCAGCGCCACTGTGATAGTGTGTGCCCCGTGCTGTGGGTTGTAAGAGGGGATCCTTTCAACCTTTGTAGTAGGATACACTTCCCACCAAATGGCAGATACTCAGTTACAAAATGCCTGCCAATGTCGAATATTTTCAAATTTCTCAAAGCTTTTTGGGAGCTAATGGATTTTTTAGGTGACGACCAAAAGAAAGATGGTTTTTTTTTCCTTTCACTACAACTTCTTGTCCAAAGGTTTTACCACACATTCCTGCCATGACTTGTTGCCTAACTGCAGGCTCCAGGAAACAATGCCAATATCCATGGACTGCAACCTCCAAAATCATGAGCCCATACGACCTGACCTCCTCCACCACCTCGTCCTCCTCCTCTTCTTCCTTCTCCTCCTCTTCCTCCTCCTCTTCTTCCTCCTCCTCTT
>NW_021620749.1:2692297-2704847 GCF_004785775.1 Grammomys surdaster
TCCTTCTCCTCCTCTTCCTCCTCCTCTTCTTCCTCCTCCTCTTGTTCCTCCTCCTCCTCTCCTCCTCTTCCTCCTCTCTTCCTCTTCCTCCTCCTTTCCTTCTCTCCTCCTCCTCCTCTTCCTCTCCCTCCTCCTCCTCCTCCTCCTCCTCCTCCTCTTGCTCCTCCTCCTCCTCTTCTACCTCTTTCTTGTTTATAACCTCAGCTATTTTGTTCCAGTGGTGGAAAGTTCACAAACCATGGCTGCTCCCAGGTGGGTCTTCCCTGATGCCATGACTTGTCTGTCAGAGTGTTTCTCCACAGCCAGTTTCTGAGCACGCCTTTGCTCTTTCTGGTGTATGTATCTAGCTCTTTTTGGTGCCTGGAGCTGGATCATTCCAGCTCTGGCTTGGTCAGCATGGCAGCACTGTTCTGGGACTGCTCAGCTGCCCTTGTTGGCTTCATAAGGTGACTGTCAGATTCCAGTCAGCTCTGCTAACTCCACGGGGTTTGCATATCACTACACAGCACAATCAGCCAAAATCTTGAATTGAGTACCTGCCTACGTGTTTTTCAAATCTGATTTTCAGAGCTCTACAGAACCGCCAGGGCCTGTCCACTCTGTCTGCAGCTGGCGGCACTCTGTTAAAACTCTTTATTATTTATACTGTTGTTTATGATACAGGCAGTGTCTGGGGTTAGGTTTGAAGGGGGGGGCAGCAATTCTACCATGGATCTTTGTTTGATAAAGTACTTGAGGACCTGTGGCATGCTACCTTGCTCTAAGGGCAATCAACTGCCAAGTCCTGCCTGCTTCCTGACATGGTCTCTGCAGTAGGACATAGCATGTGACAGAAAGAGTTTGTAGGGACCAGTCCTGCTTACTAGTTTGATAACCTTGGAAACAAGATGTTGCTTATCTTCTCTGAGATCCAGTCTCATCGTCTGGAAGTGAAGTCCTAGGAGTGCTCACCTGTTTTGATGAGATACAATTTAATCATAAAGGATCTTGGAACCAAGCTAAGTACACACTCTTGGTTACAATGACCTTTCCTCTGGTGTCATTTAACTCTGGTCCCTCCATGTCTTGTCTTGGGACAAGCATTTTTCCCTCCTCAGGTTGACACCAGAGTTGGGTACTCTCTTTTGATCTCAGTGACTGGCATTCCTACTCCCATGTACTGATTTTTTTTTTTTTTGCTTGTGTGATATATGGTTGTGAATGTGTGTATGTGTGTGTGTAATATATGTGTGTGCATGTGTAAGTAAATGTATGTGTATATGTTTGTATGTGTGTGCATGTATGTATGTATGTATGTATGTGTGTGTATGTGTATATGTGTAAGTATGTGTATGTGTATAGTATATGTATGTTTGTGTATGTGTAAGTATACATATGTGTGTATGTGTGTGTTCATGTGTGTGTGCATGTGTGTACATGTGTGTATTTATGTGTGTATATATGTGTGTATATGTATGTATATATGTATTTATATATGTATGTATATATGTTATATATGTGTATATGTGAGTGTATGTGTGTGCATGTGTACATGTGTCTATATGTGCATGTATGTGTGTGTATTTATGTGTGTGTGTATGTGTGTGTATGTATGTGTATATGTGTGTGTGTGTACATGCATGTGCATGCACATGCATGCCTGTGGGGGCCAGAGGTTGACCTTGGGTATGTTTTCTTTAGTTGCTCTCTTTATTTTTTGAGAACAGTTTCTCTCACTGAACCTGCACTTATGACTGGCTAGACTGGCAGGCCAGCACCCTCCAGAGGCCTATCTGCCTCTGCTTGCCTAGCACTGGCCACACCCAGCTTTTAATGTGGGTGCTAGAGTTCTGAACTCAGGTCTTCATGCTTTCTCACCAAGCAGCTGACCCGCTGAGCAGTCTCCCCAGACCATTCTGCATCCCTTTTCATTGTGCATCATGTTGACATCTGGATCCTTAACCCATGTCCTTATCCCTGAATAACACACCCCTCGAAGCACAGGAGGACCATAGGGACTCCATCCCACCCTTGGCTCATAGATGCCACGGTAATCCATCCCGCTATCACATTTGCCCAGATTTTGGCCTACTTCATTGGAAATTTGTCCCTTATTACTTGGGGCTGGGGAGATAGCTCAGTGGTTAAGAACAGTTGTTGCTCTTGCAGAGGAATACAGTTCTCAAATCAGGTCACTTGCAACTGTAGCCCCAGTTCCATGGAATCCAACACTTCTGGCCTCTAGGGAACCAACACTCACGTGCACATGCCCATCACACAGAAACACACACTAATTCGGCTAATTATTATTACTGAGTGTGTGTGTGTGTGTGTGTGTGTGTGTGTGTGTGATATGTATTGAAGGCATGCACATGCCATTCATGGAGGACTCCTGGAGGCCAAAGGACAACTCTGTGGTGGGTTCCCTCTGCACCTTTATGTGGGTTTTGGGGATGGTGCTGGGGTTACCAAGGTGCTATGTAAGCACTTCATCCTTGCTCACCTTTCCAGCATTTGTGTTCAATGTTTCAAGGCTGGAGGCAGAGGAACAAACTCAGGGATCTCTGAGAAGAGAGTGTGGAGTTTCCAGCCTGTACTCTGGAGTCAGTGTCACATACGAATTCCACATTCCCTGTCCCCAGGGTGGGGTCTGATAAAGGCTTTGTGTATTGTGGGAAAGGTCAGACAGTTCTCAGCTGATGTCACTCCGTGAAATGACAGAGTAGAAAACAAAGTGACAAATTCGGTGAGAACTAAAGTTCACAGCCTAGTCGCTCCACAAAACCGGCTTCGCCTCACTCCAGACGCAGCCCCCAGAGTTAACCTACCATCTGCACAGCTTGCTTATTTCCAACAGCCAGATATTCACACCAAGAACAAGGCCCTGTCAGCACCAAGAAGTCACATCAGACAAGCTGAGCCTCCTGTAGAGAAGCTACAGAAGAGACTCATACAGGCGTGTTGTTGTTGTGTGTGCATAGTTTCCATGGGAGAGTGCTCAGCAGATCGCTAGCAGCTGTCTTCTGGATGCATACCTCTGCAATGTGGATTTTAAATAGGTGTGTTGATTTACAGCCACACCCGTATCCAAGCTTCCAAGACATCTGTCAAGAAGTGTCTTTGAACCTATCAAAAAGCCATGGAACGCTGGGGATTTGAGAACAGAAAGGATGCATGACAAAGCGACTAGGTGGATCTCTGATGGTAGAAGAAAATGAAAGGAATTAGAAGAAACAGATAAGGCAGGGATTTCATCTTCTGTCCTGGGGCTAGAAAGGCAGCAAACACATTCCTTCAGGCTCAGATACAGCACTTTGCATGTGTGATGGGACACTCTAGAATCTCAATTATCACTCTGGCAACTCAGCAAGATCTTGTCTCAAAATAAAAACAAACATCAGGGATGGGGATAGAGCTGGTGGTAGAGAAATGGCTTGGTATGCTCGAGATGCTGGTTCTGAGTATCAGGCGTGTGCACATGAATACTAGCTACAGCCCAGCCTTATAGTCTTTGGTACCTTGTCACCCATTCCTGTGACTACTATGACTTGGAAGAGTTATTTTAAGTAAGTTTATTCCTGAGATTTCTGAGGACACAATAGAAGCCCCTTCATCACAGCCAGCATCAGCACTACACCATTAACATCCGTGAATGAAAAGAGAGCACCTATAGCCTCAGGCTTTCATGGGTTGTGGTGGTTCACATAGCAGCGGGGACAGAAGAAGGGTGGTTGTGGTCATACACGTGGCGATAAGTCTTGTGGAAGAGAAACGGATTCATAGAGTATTAGAGGAGACAGTTGAAGTCGTCTGTTCCTTATGTGGTTCTGGCTCAGGAGTAACATACACACACGTGGTAGTCAATACAATCCTTCCTTCCATCATGCACCAAACATGAGAAACCAGCATCACTATCCTACAACGAATACCAGCATCAGAGTAGGTAAGGATCAGAGGAGAGCAGTGTTAACTTTTTGTCTAAGCTCCGCCCCACAGTTACCTGGCAACGGCCAGGTGTGCCTGACTCATTATAAGCTTGCCCCCTCCTCTGCACTCTCTTACCTTCTTGCTCTCCCTCTGTCCTTTCGCCCCTTTCCCCCCTCTCTCCATGTGCTCATGGCCAGCCTCTACTCCTCTCCTCTCTCTGCCTTTCGCTGTCTCTACTACCCTCTGATCTCCCCTCCCCACACCCTGAATAAACTCTATTCTATACCATCCCGTGATGGTCCCTCTGGGGGAAGGGATGCCTCAGCATGTGCCCGAGGAGGCACCCCCTTTCCCCACACCTTACCGCACCTCCACCAAACATATTCCCTCTGTCCTTATCGTTTTATAAGCACAACAAGCAGGACCACTCATCTTTGGGTGGAGTGCCCAGTCAGGAGCTGGGGCGTGATGATTTGAGTGACTGTTGTCCTAAAGAGTAGTGGGCTGCTGGCTCCAAACTCAGACTAGTCTTTGCGATTGGGTCCCGTTACTTCCTTGTGAATTTTATTAAGCTGTTTCCTGTAGCATGTCCTTTTGGATTACTGACTCTGCGTACCAGAGTCTTATTGTACCTTAGGCTTCCTCCAGAGCCTACAGAAATAATCTCTCAAAAATAGACCTGGCTGGCTATCATCCTGCCTTCCTCTCCTGCCGGCTATTTAATACTCTGTCTGCACACAGACCGCTTCCTTTTGTCCTCTGGAGGCTTGTTTTTGTAAAAGCCCCCACCAGTCACGCTTCCTGTAACAGTGCAGTTTGGTTCAACATCCTCACTCCTCAGCGGTGACAGCAGCAGATAGAACAGAGTTAAACTCACTGACGGAATCGGAATCGCAAAGCCCTTCCCCTCCAGCCCCACAGCAGCTCTGTGCCTCGCCACAATATGACATACATGTGTAACCACTTTCATATAGTATCAATAAGCTAAGCAGTGATACACATTTTCAGTTCATAGGCAGCAACTTCTGATTTTCAACTTGTTAGGGACAGGGAGCATTGTCCTCAGTGGTCGATCCTTTGGAAACTGACTCGAGTGTGTTCTGACTTTTATTTACGTGTACGTTTTGGGGAAGGGGATCAGATTAGATGTCACTAGGCATGGGAAAACAAGGGTAATAAATGAAATTTGACCCAGAATAAAGATGCAGGCATAGTTCAGGGCCATATCATATACAGGAAGGGGCTAAACAGGGAATTTGGTTGCAGGATTTTAAGAAAATCCCATTTTTCAAAGTTTTAATGAAATTTTTGATTACCTTACAAATAAATGGGCTATATTGTGACATTTTTGTTCTTGCATGGATGAAGGCCGACTCTTTTCATTCTGTGTCTCTGGTGATGGTGTGGAGTCTAGAAACATCACCCTCACTCATCTGGGCCATAGAATCTAGCTTCTTCACACCCAGGAGAGGGTGGCTTGGCAGTCTTGACTTAGGGCTATAACCTGGAGAGGCTTTTCCCACCTAAGCAAGCCGCACACTGACTAGGAGAGCCATAAATGGCTCCACGCTCCCTGAAATGTACGTTTGCTAACTGAGCAGGCCAGGAAAGCATGTTTTTGGATTGCCCACTTCTGTGGTAGTAGCTATATGAATGCTCTCGTTTCCAGGAAAGTGACATACATTCGTGCCCCTTTTAGAAATGAGTCCAGCTCTGGCTGTGTCCATAGGCTTGCAAGACTGGCTAAAGATGTCCAGTTACAGCTGAAGGTTATAAAAGTCTATGTGTATGTGTGCAGCTGTAGGGAGTATGGACACATCAGTGCCAATCTTCATCGAGTCCAGAAGAGGACATTAGATCTCGGAGCTGGAATTACAGGAGGTTGCGAGCTGCCATGTAGGAGCTGGGAACCAAACTCAGGTCCTCTGCAAAAGCAGCAAGGGTTCTTGACTGCTGAGCTATCTCTCCATGCCCTAACTTTGACGATTTTTAAGGCTTACTTGGTAGTTGGGTTATGAATGAAAAATGCTGACTACAGGACTTTAAAGGCATCCTCACAGGACACGGGACAAAAACAACCAGACATAGGACAAGCGAAAAAACCATAGATATAGGACATAGGGAAAGATAGCCAGTCCACATGGCCTTTCACACCCTATAGTGTTAAGTGTTCTGGTTAATACTGTATTCACCCTCCTGTGACATTCTTGCTATTTGACAATTTAACAAAATTTAAGTCAACGTGGTGGCCAGACAGGGCAGAATGTGTAGTTAACCTTCAGAAGGGAAATGGGAAGCACTACGGCCTCACGAGGAACTCATGTACCTCATGGCCAGCCTTGACCCCATAACCAGATGCTCTCTTACAAGTAAGGAGCACTGGAAACGGAAATCAGGACTTGAGGCAGAGTAGCTTTAGTTTAAAATATCATCAGGGAAAACTAGGCTAAGCCAGGCCCTGTCTGAAGCAACTCTTTCAAACACTAGAGGCAATAGGAAGAAAAATAACCATGCACAGTGGAGCCTTCTTCACAGGCCACAGTCACTATGCAGAGTCAACACATACACTGAGCATCTGTCAGAGGCCCAGGCTCCCCATCCGCTTGTCCACTCCCCTTCTCCCCATTGGCTCCTCTGGTTCCTTTCTATGCTGACAAGTCCTCTTTCCACGGATTACAAGGATCTAATTGAGAGAGAATTACATTAGAATAGAAGGGTCTCTCCACACTAGAGTAAGTGGCCTTTAAAATAAATAACCTAATTTTACACTTCAGTGATGTCAAAACCACAGCGGATTCAAAATAGAAATTTAATTCAATCAAAGATCAAACAGGTGTTTACATTTACCTAAATATTTGATCCACTGATGAATATTAGTTTTCTCACCACTATGCATTTATTTTTAGATAGTCAAAAAATTCACTGTTAATTTCCCCTTGAAAAAGAAAACAGAGAACCAATGTTTAGCTCCCACCTTCAACCCAAAGCAGCTTGCCTTGTGGGTCAAAGGGTGCATCTCTCCTGTGTCTGGGGTCACAGGCAGCAAGACAGAAGACATGGCTTGTGGTGTGCATTGATCTGCTGCTCTGTGGTCTCCCAAATGAAGAACACTTTCACAGAGTCATGGAGAAGGTGAATGCTTTGGGTTTCTGAAGAAACGCAAAGCCTTCTTCAGGTTGAACACTCCATTGCTTTGATGACTCTTCTGAATCTGTTCCCATCAGAAAGCTGTCTAGATAACATCCAGAAAGCGCCACTTAACTCTTCTGCCAGTACATTAACTTGAGACGACGTGATTCAAAATAATATCTAAGGGATTCTGAAAATGTGACATTCAAACCAGTCAACTATAGAACTACTAAATACTATCTTACAATACGATTTATTGACCTAAACATTATTACGTTATTTGTTAGAGGGGCTTGTGTAGTGGAGGCATTATGTCATTATGTCATCGAGGCTGGCCTTGAACCCTTGATCCTTGTATCTCCACTTCCCATGTGCTGAGATCACAGGTGTGTACCAGCACACCTGGCCCGTACATTGGTTTTGAAGGCACTACATATATTAGTATGTATTACAAAAAATTCAAATGATCAGATATTCTAAATCTGGATGAATATAATATGCTCAGTGATTATAGAAAGATGATTTTGAGACTGACATGTTATCATTGTACCGTATACAACAGAAGCAGGTTGCGTTACTTGGAACAATCAGACTCAGATATCCACCAAGGTAGATTTGGAGTGAGGAGTTTCATAATACAATAGAAAAGCCACCACAAACACCCTCACAGCACGATTTCTCCTATTGATTCTACTGTAACGTATGACACAAACACACAGGACTAATAGAAAGGGACTAATGTCTGAGCAGGCAAATATCTGACAGTTCGAAAAGAGGAAAACTAACACAACCTGCCATGAAATAAGGAAGGAACGAAGAAGTACTCTTGAATGATTTAATCAATCTCTCTCTCTCTCTGTGTGTGTGTGTGTGTGAGAGAGAGAGAGAGAGAGACAGACAGACAGACACACAGACAGAGAGACAGAGACAGTGAGAGGAGGAAGGGGAAGGAGGGGGGAAAGAGAGAGATTGGAGTGTGGGGCATATGCATATGCCTGGAGACCAGAGGAGTAGGTCTGTCCTTTGTCTGCCTTGTTTGTCTCTTACTGAGCCTGGAACTCTCTGGTAGCAAGTGAGCCCCAGTGAGCCCCCGTCTCAGCTCCCCATGGTACTGTAGTTAAAGTTTGTGAACTCCCCTGGCATTTTAGAAGGGTGTTGGGCATTTGAACTGGCGCCCTTACCCACCGAGCCATTTCTCCAGCCCTAAATCTTCCTCAATAGAAATCGTTCTGCAAACTTTTCCTCCGTGGGTCTCAGACTCTCACTACATTAGCTCGGTCCCAAGCCAAAGATTTTATTTCCACATTTTGTCGTTGCTTAAAGGAAAGACACTTGCAAATGTGGTCACATGACGTTACAACTGAGTGTGCAGTAGTTCACACCAACATCTAGGTCCAGCTAAAGTCTCCCCAGTTTCTCTGGGCCCCACTGTTCACTTTCTTAAGGAATCAAATAAACATGAGCATAACTGTGGTAGACTTTCTCAGTGTGACCTCTGACCCCACACGCCTGGTATTGTGTTTGCAGAGCCAGAACACACACTGGAATATTGTATTATTGTATGGGGGTCTCGTGTGTGTGTGTGTGTGTGTGTGTGTGTGTGTGTGTGCATGCGTGTATATTGCCTGCACATTCATGGTCGAATGGCAATTGAATGAATTTCTAGTTTGTCCTGATAAAGTGAGCACACAGCATTTATCTATTCAGCCAATCCTAGCTCGCTTGCTCTCTTTCACAAGGAAACACAGGCGTTATACTCCTACATTTTTTCGAGGCAAAATGCTACCCCTGTAACACGGAGCTGAACTACACATTCGCTCTAGGCTCTTGCACAAGGGGTCCTCCTGCTCACAAATGCCTCTCTCCCTTGGCTCCTCTTCTCCGTGTCATGACCTGAAAACTGCAACATCTATGCAGACTTCCTATTTGTGACGCAGTTTCGGGTTTTTGTGGTGACTGTAGTCTTCAGTCCATGAATTAACCCAACTATGACAGTCACAGTGACAGTCACAGCTCTCAGGGAACTGTCATTCTTAAGACGTTAGTGATTCTGCGCAATTTCTTTGTGGCCAAGGTATAGTCACAGGGAAAGGCTGAAATAGCTGAGAGATGGATGTGTCGACTGATAACACTGATGGAGGGCAGACCTGGAGGACACACGGACGTGGAACTCACACACTGTTCTTTCCATGTGGATCTAGACAAACGACATTGAAAACATTACTTAGAACCTGTAACACTGATGCTTCTGTAAGCCTGGCTAAAACCTGATTGTGTGTGTGTGTGTGTGTGTGTGTGTGTGTGTGTGTGTGAGTGTGTGTGTGTGTTGCCAAAATGTCCCTAAATGGTGCTGTTTGGCTTGTCTGTGAAGGACATTTTGAAGGAAAAAGAGGGTAATACATGCTTCCCCCAGAATGATGGAGGTGACAGAATCAAGAGATGGACGTTATTTTCTGAACTCTTGATTCCTGATTTGATTACATTCACTCCACACAATTAAGTCTGTGGAAGAATGTAAAAAATAAAATGACTGTACTCTGCAAGCTTTAAGTCCTTTCCCAACAATTTTTGGTCATCACCAGATACCCATCATTGCAAGTAAAACTTATGTACTTGAACAAGAGGAGGAGTGTGTTCTTAAGCAGTGCTACGAGCAAATAGAGAATTCTGCCTCAGACCTCAGCCACCAACGCCCTTGTTAGGTGGATTAAATAAATACTTTGCATTATAAGCAGATGTTCTTGAAGAGACACATATGTCATTCACTATCAGCATTGCTATGTGTCTGCCCTCCAACAGGAATCCTCTCTATCTTCCTACACTCAGTTCTTCAATATAGAGTTCCATTTTAGGGGGGAAATCTGAATTTGAGTGTTCATCTCTGACCAGGCACTTTGAAGGCATCCTTTTATATTCAGAAATGCTTGTTCAGCCACCAGAACAAAGGGGAAGATGGCCATGAATGTCTGTGTGGTTTGGTATCAGGACCACCCATCCCATGTTCATGGCGACCATTGCTTTTGAGAGGAGCCCTGGTTAGGAGATGCCCAGAGGCTGGCCGGGGTCAGACGTTGCTCTGCTGCAGCAGGAGGCTCCTCAGCTCACGCTCCCTCTGGTCCTCCTGCCTGTATTGCTCTTCAAGCTTCTGTTTCTCAGAATCCGCACAGTAGAAGGTACAATCTGGGCTCTTTCGGATCTGCTCGAATTGACTGAAATCAGCCACGTACTTTCCGGTTTTGGAGAGGGAAACCACAGGCACAAACTCAAAGCCCCAGTAGATCTCTTCTGGGATGTAAGATGTTCGGCTCTGGCAGACTGCGCTGGTGGATTCCACAGTGGCATTGAGAAGCACCACCAGTTCAAACTCCTTTTCCTTTAGGTTCTGGGGTGTGAGGTCCCGCAGGGGGCTTGTCTCATCCAACACGTGGTAGAAGGTCATGGGCAGGATGAGGAAGGGACTCTCGGAAGAGGAGTCCACATGGAATTTGACGGTGGCCTGGTTGAGGAGAATGCGCTCTCCCTCTTTGGTAACATGCGTCTGCAGGAGTTTTCCGGAGAGCTGGCACTGAATCAAGAGACTCTTCCTCATGTTGGCCACCTGGATAACCAGGCATAGCTTCCCATTCTGCTTGCTGATGACGGCACAGTGGCTGAATTTAATGGTCTCAGCTCTCTTTTTGGGTCTTGCAATTTTGGCCAGGAAGGTCCCCGTAATAAAGATCTCAATCAAGGTGGTGATGACTAGTTGGGCAACCAAAAGGAAGATAGCATGGGGACACTCCTCTGTGATGGAGCGTACCCCATAACCAATGGTGGTCTGAGATTCCAAGGAAAAGAGGAATGCTCCTGTGAGAGAGTCCACTTTCATAATGCAGGGTGTGTGGTTAGAATTAGATTCCCCAAGTTCTAAGTCACCATGAATAAAAGCTATGGCATAGTAGACCACTCCAAACAGAAACCAGGTCATCACAAACGTGGCAGCAAATAGGGTGAGCTTATATCGCCACTTCATGTCGATGACCGTTGTCCACAAGTCTTGGAGGTAGAGCAAATAGATACCGTCTACCTTATCAATTCTCACATTGCTATGTCCACTCTTTGACATGACTCGGGGTCTGTGGGCCTTGAGTCCAACCCCATTGGTATGCTTCACCAGTGGGGCACTGGACATGCCAACCATGGCATCCATCCTTGGGCTCTTTGAACCACCTAAAGAAATAACAAAGAAAGATGTGACTTACAACCTTTTAGGTGGGACACATAAGAAAGTAGAAAAGGCAACAGCAGAATCCTCTTGTTACAGTTTGGTGTTAGTCTTCTATCACATGCAATAACTACATTCTACTACCATGTGCCGTAAGACTGAATACACAATTGTCCCTTGGTATCTTTCAGATAGTTTTAATTGTCAATTCAGCATCATCTAAAACCACATGGGGAAAGAGTTTTAATGGGGGATTATCTTGATCAAATTGGCCAGTGGGTGTGTCTATGGTGACTTTTTATGATTCAATCAATTGAGATAGGAAGACCCGTGTACTATAAGTGGAATCATTCCTTAGTTGGGAGATCCTGACTCTACAGCTGATTGCCTCTACCAAGAGTAGAGAAAGTGAGCTAAGCAGCCATGTATTCCTGCTCTGTTTCTCCAGTATGGATGTGATGTATCAGCTGTTTCAGACTCCTGTCTCTATGACTTCCTCCCCACGACAAACTGTAATCTGGGTTTTGAATTAAAATAAGCCCTTTCTCCACTTAGTTGTTTCCCACACAAAAGATTTATGTGTATATATGTGTGTGTTGGGAGGTTGTGCCTGCCGAAGCCAGAAGAAGGAATCAGATTCCCCAGAGCTAGAAGCTACATGCAATGGTGACTACCTGATTTGGGTGCTGGGAACTGGGTCCTCTGCAAGAGCAATAAGCTATCTTAACTACTGAACCTTTTCTCCATAATCCCCCTAAGTTGCTTGTGTCATGCTAGTTAGCAACAGGAAGTAAAACTGAGACAATTTCCAGTGCCTCCCTGTTTCTAGGGTGCCCTGTAGATACAAAACCCTGCTGGGAGCCATGATTCCTTTATGGAAATGACAAATTGTCTGCATGCAATCTGTGCATATCACTCAGTACTTTAAACCATCTCCAGATCATTTATTGAACTTAACATGGTGTGAATAATACATGGTGAAATAATACCGTGCTGTCTACTTGGGGAATAATGATCAGAACAATGTCTGCATGTCCAGGGCAGGTGGAACTGCACCCAGTGTCTTCACCCCTCGGTAGCTCCAACCTACAGATAGAGAACTCAGGAGGTTGAGGGAACTCTGAGCGTGGACATAAGGAAGGAAGCAGAACTGTGAAAGGCAGGCTAGCTGACTTGAACGGGAGCTATGAAAGCACCTGAGTAAGAGACTGAAGCTAGTGTGGGTGCAATTCTGACTCCACAGCTGATAGGCTGTGTGAGACAGCACAAACTTTCAAACACTACAGACTGAAACACTCTCCCCTCTCCCTT
>NW_021620749.1:2705247-2720697 GCF_004785775.1 Grammomys surdaster
GATGCAAATAGTCAAGGAACAAGCAAGACAATAAACACAAATAGTCAAAGAACAAGCAAGGCAATAAACAAAGTCCTGTGATTACTCCCGAGATCACTGTTTCTAAGGGCTTATCAGGATGACCAAAGTATCTGAGCCTACTTCACTGTCCTAGACCAAAGTCATTTTCATATCTGAAGCCTACTTCTTTGTTCTAGCCTAAAATTTACATTCCTACCTGAAATTTCTTCTTTGTTCTAGCATAATGTCAGATTCCTGCTTGAAGCCCACTTCCTTGTCCTTGGCCAATGTCATATTCCTGCCAAGCAGGCCATTTCTTTGTCCTTAGCCAATGTCAGATTCTTGACAAGCAGCCCCAAAAGTTCTCTGCCTCTCCTCCTTTTTTATTTCATAAACAAGACTGAGCCTGTCTTAGGTCATTCTGATGAGAATGCCTTCCTTACCCATCGTGGCATATGCATTATCAAAAGCAATGCACTTCTGTCTTAGATTGTAAGGCTCTGTGCAGAATCTTACCTATCCTTGGCCTGCCAGCCTGTTCATTTAATAACTCTGTCTAAGGGTCCATTTTGAGGTTCAAGCCATGTACTTTGGCTGCCAACATGTTGATGTTGTTAAAGACAAGCTTTAACATGATGGGCAGGAATAAAAGTATTCCCAGGACAAAAAGGGCTAGCATGATCAAGCTATATATGCCATTCTTGAAGCTTGACCAAAATTGAAATACTGGACCTCATGTCTTTAATTTTAAACTGGCAGTAAGTCCTTTATGCCTGTGTGGATTTTTACCCCATCCTCAGTACCAACCTCTGTCTTTGTTTTTTGTTTGTTTGGTTTTTTTTTTTTTTTGTCGCTTTGATAAAACACTGATGAAAAGCAACTTTTGGAGGAAGGAGTTTATTTCATCTTACAGGCATAAGCCTTTGTAAGGGAAGTCAGGGCAGGAACTCAAGGCAAGAACTGAAGCAGAGACCATGGAGGAACTCTGTCTGTGGCTTGCTTCCTCTGTCTTGTTCAGCTACCTTTCTTATACAGCCCAGACCCACCTGCTAGAGGATGGTGCTGCCCACAGTGGGCTGTTACCTCCAACGTAAATCATCAGTCAATAAAATGCCCCATAGACCAGCCTACAGGCCAGTCTGGTAGAGGCAGTTCCTCAATTGAGATTGCCCCTTTCAGGTAATTCTATGTTTTTGTTAGATAAAGAACTAACTTGGGGGCTGGAGAGATGGCTCAGTGGTTAAGAGCACTGACTGCTCTTCCAAAGGTCCTGAGTTCAATTCCCAGCAAACACATAGTGGTTCACAACCATCTGTAATGAGATCTGATGCCCTCTTCTGGTGTGTCTGAAGACAGCTATAGTGTACTCACATACATAAAATAAATAAATAAAATCTTAAAAAAAAAACTAACTATGATAGTTCTTCTCCTCAAGGTTTCATGATTAAATCGGTACCTAAACAAGGCCTTATTCTAAAAACAAATGAGTTACTTTTCTCTTGATGATACCAGAAGTTATGCAAATATCTTACAAAACGTTACCAGTGTTGATATACAGCCAGCTTTAATGATTTATCATGATAATATTTAAAACTTGCTTGGCCAGATCCAGAACTGATCTTACATATGAAATTATATATGTAAGATTGACTACTCATAAAATAGTTTGAGTATAGCAATATTACCCCAAGTTTTCAGAGACAAAGCAGTATCAATACGTATTCAGACCTCCCTTTTAACTTGCATATGTTGCAACAATTCATTTGCCAACTTCATCCAAGTGAATAACTTAGCATCTATGGTTTCTCCTGCTTCTGATGAAATTTAGGAAAAGCCCAATTATCAAGCCATGAAAGCCCCACTAGTAGCAAGTAATTAAACTTTCTTAACGCCTCCATTGCTGTGCAGGTTATTCTTAGACAAGCGCTACCAGTGTCATTTTAGGTGTGATATTTAGGTACACTCACAGTTCTGCTCTATTCTTTAGATCAAAATAGAACCAGCTGGAGGAGTCTATTTTAAGAACAAACGAAAAGGACACGTAGTGAAGAAATCTAACATAGTTGCAGAAAAGAAACAAACCTACCGAGAAGTAGTTCTGGGCTCACCGCTCAGCTCCAGGGAGCACTTTGCCCTGCCTTGACAGCCAGCAGCCAGGGAAGAGCTGGCTGCAAGGCCGAGCATCTTATAGCACCTGCCTGTTGACTGAGGCTGGTGACTCCTACATTCCTCAGAAAAGATAACATTGGTTCTTCAGAAGAACTAACTCCAACTGCCTGGCATGTTTTTTCCCTACCTCATTGGTATTTTAAGAATTGGGGGGAAAACTCCCCCTCTTGAAAAGCAGTAAGTGTCTTATGATTCAGGCATTAATCTTTCTGGTAGAGGGACATTACGTCAATAAAATTCATTTTAGAATGAATGCAGGCAAATCCTTTCATGGAAACAAGGGTCCCCATTGAAGGCCAGCACTTTCTCAGGATGTAAAATAGTGCCACAGGTCATTAAATCTTCCTGTGTCCTTATGAACACCCCTTGAAATGACCTGTTTAATTTTTTTCTTGGAAAGACACGTTTTGTTTTCATTGAAATTAAGGCCATAAGGTACTTGGAGCCTCGGCTTCTTGAAGCCTACTTTACAATTCTTAGGATCTATTACTTAGAACCAGGACATCGCAGGGAGCCGGGACCTTCCTTCTGGAGCCCTGGACCATACTCCTTAGTTTGTAATGAGGAAGAAAGTAACCCTGCTGACGCTTGAGAAGGGTTTGCTATGCTGAATGCAGAGGCAAACTGTTACCGGAGCTCTGCCAAAGACAAGCACAGCTTACGTGCAAGTGACCGGTGTACTTAAGGAGAAAGACAGAGGAAGGAGGGCGGCTGGAGAACTTGCATGCCACTCAATCCACTGAATCCAAAACAAGGGCTTAAGTTTTTCCAGGACAAGTGAAACATGAGTGTCCTGCACACAGAAGAGACGCTCCTTCCTGTATGGCACTCTCCAGTTTCTGGGGACTGTGGCCTTGTTCCCTGGAAAGAATGGCCGTGGGGCTTCTGTTTCTCCCTCGCTCTTGCCGGGGAGTGAACGGGCTTGGGATGAACTGTGTGCCTTCCTGTTTCTGGTTCACTCTGGCTGCCAGCCTGAGCACCTGAGCCTGAGCTTTGCGATCTGCGCATGAGCAGTGTCTCCGAGCAGTCAGGGCTTGGGACCTGTGGCCTCTGCAAGTGCGTGGTTCAGAATCTCTCTGAGGGAGAAACAACAGCTAAGGGACAGCTAAGGTCTCAGGGCAGCCCTCCTCCTCTCTCCTCCAACCCCTGCCCCCAGTCTATAACCCTCTGCCCTCCAAGCCCTTTACTACCTGGTCACTCACTCTGTAGGTCAGGAATCTTCTGCAGGGCAAGTGGCTCGTCCTCGCTCCCCTTCACCCACCTGGCTACCATGGGGCTCTGCTATGGCCTGAAAGAAAGAGGGACAGACATGTGCTGTTCACTGGTAGATCGGAGAGCACCCAGCCAGCCTAGCCCCTGAGGATTCCTTCAAAGCACTGGGTGTGGCATTTACCTTCAAATGCCTGGCCATCTGGCAGGATGCCCAGGACAGGCTAAATGGCCAAGAATTTTTAAGAATGAAACCCGTTGCTACCACCACAGTCCTCGCTAGGAATCCAGCCCCTGGAGGGAGCTCATTGGCAAAAGGCGCTGGAGAGAAGGGTCAACCCACCCCCACCAAGGCTGTAGTGATCCAAGCAGGAGGCAGGAAGGGGAAGCGCAGAGGAAGTAAACAGCACACACAAGAGGGGAAGAGTCCGGAATAGTCCCACTGCCTGTGGAAATGCATCGCTACTCTTGAGTCACAGAGAGTTAGGTAAAAGGGGCTGTCAACACCATCTCAAAAAATGACACACTCTAGAAGAGGAGACTGGGGCGTGGAGAGAAAGGCTCAGCTGCGGAGCCAGAGGAGGAAGGAGGTGCAAACGCTGTGGAAGGCACCCCAGTGTTCTCCCAATACACCCCCAAGGCTGTGGAAGGCACACCAGTGTTCTTCCCAACACCCCTCCCCACATCCTGTGGTCCATGTGATCTGGTCTAAACTCAAGGTGTCTTTTTTATTCTTTTCTGAAATATTCTCTCTCTCTCTCTCTCTCTCTCTCTCTCTCTCTCTCTCTCCCTCCCTCCCTCCCTCCCTCCCTCCTCTATCTCTGTATGTGTGTTTATAATTTACGAATCATCTATCAACCAGTTAACAATCACCTATCATTTTCCTATCTTTTATCTACTATCTATAATCTATGCATCATTTCTACAACATCTATCAAATAACCTATTAATCTACTGTCTGTCCGCATGTCGTCTGTCACCTGGCTACCCATGTTCTGCAGCTCGCCAGAACCTTGCCTGTCTTCCATCGTTCTCCATCAACCTTTGAACCTTTGTGCCTGTCTCAGGTTCACGTGCTTCAGATTGCCGACCCGTCCTTGATTCATGGTAGTTACTGGTTTATAGTTACTATCTCCCTCCTCTCAGCCCTTTCAGCCTCACAGACACCAGATCTGAGTGGGTCCACTTGCGTGGCTGGAGCACAGGCTTTTACTCATTGCTCTGCTAAGACCAGTCATCTGCCTTGCACACATCAGTTTGGCTGTTTGAGTCATTGGCTTCCACACTTCACGCTATGCTCACTCAGACTGCTCTAGTTCTTCAGCAGCCTTCTTTCAAGAAGTGAACTTCTCCTCAGGGTGGAGGAAGAAGATGGCTCAGTGGTGAAGAGCACTCGTTGCTATTGCAAAAGACATAAGTTTGATTCCCAGCAGCCACAGGCAGACCACAGCCAACTGTAACTCCAGTTTCAGGGGACTGGATCCCCTCTTCTGGTCTCCATGGGTGCTGCATACACAGTGGTGCAGATGAACTCACCCATACACATTAAATATGTGACATTTTAAAAAAAGGAGTCTGCTTCTTGCACTCTTATTATGTAGACTTTTATGTTATTACCTTTGTTTCCCTCCCCTTCAGTGCTTCTGTACTCCACATTGCTTCTCTTCTATAACGTTACGAGGCACCCGTAGTTTTCCACAAGCTAATTATGGGTGAGCTGATAAATGGGCTTTTGTGAGGTGTTCCCTCTTTTAATCCTCCAGAGAGGCAATACTCCATGAAAACCACACGCAGGCAGGGTTAGTCTCTGGAAATAGCATTTAGTTTCCCAGGTTGTTCATGCTGCTGAAGCTGCTTGGTTGGGATTATAATTCTCAGAACTATGACACCCTCACTGAAATCCTTGAGTCAGAATTGACCTTTCCTATTTCCAACCAAGAAAGACACAGGACATGAATTTGTTTAGCATTTGTTCCACAGTACACCATTTGTTTTCTGGAGATAAAGTAAAGCATAAAGTCCAGTTTGGGGAGGAACCTATACGGCAGGCACACTGTGGAAGGCACTTGGCTGCATGAATTGCAGAAGAGAGCTGCTCTTGCAGTGCTGGGAACTAGCAGGGTGGCAGAAAGTGGAAGAAAAAAAATCTAACAGAGAGATGGGGCCCTTGTGAGAGTGGAGACCCTGGGAAGGGGGAGAGCATACTGGGTTTACTTTGCTGAAAGTAAACAACCTGTGTGTGGCCAGAGAACTATGGCCAATTAGAGGAAACATATAACAGACAGGAAGCATCCAAAGTGCAGAAGATGCAGATAGATTAAAATAATGTAGCAATACACAACCAAGTCAGAAAGCCCTGGGTAACAGTAGTGGCCAGTAACATCCACATAGTTAATACAACACCCACATGGCAGCCATTCCTCAGCCATGTGCTTGCCACGTGGGACTTTAACTACACATCACTGCAGCCCCCCAAGGGGAGCACTGCAGTCTTCCAAGGGGAGCATTACCACATATGCTCATAGAGGGGCTGTGGAGAAATGACTCGTTCAAGCCCCCAACGCTGAGTCATGGCCGTGCTGGGCTCCTTGAGTCACAGCTTTTACTAGCCTGGCAGGGCTCGGGGTTCAGGGCTCAGAACCACCCCAGAAGATTCGAAGCCCGACAATGTACATGTCTAATGGGATCCCACGTGACACTGCTACTCTGGAGGCATGCGCAGTTTCCACCATGGTGAGATGTACAGGATCCCATGTGACATTGCTGCTCTGGTGACATGCACTGTTTCCAGCATGGTGAGATGTACAGCTCCATCTCTTTAGATGGAGGTGCACCTTGCTCACCCTGTACCCTCTCAGCATCCTGAGTGATACTGTTGCCCAGGTATTGATTGTGCCTGCATGTTTTCTTCAGGCGTACCCATCTCCTCCATCCTTGTAAATGAAATGCCACTCCTGGTGCCCAGAGCCAGGGATGAAGCTTTTAATCTTAGAAATACATAGTTATTCTAGTCAAAACTGTGACATATTATTTATATTTATTTTATAGATATTAATAAGTCATATAGGTCAGAATATATATATATATAATCAAATATATATCAAATATATACCAAATATATAAATGATATACAATTTATATTAAATATGTCATTATTTATTTGTGCAGTACCAATAACTCTAAAATTAATCTACACTAATTGTATAAATGTTTTATTTATATTTTGTGTTAAATATGTACTTTACTATAATAGAAATAATTCTAGAAAACATTAAGTACAGAGATATTTTTAACTCTCACAAGTTTCACCATCATTTTACCAGCCCTCTCCTAATTACACAGTACCTTTGTTTTTCTTTTCTTTTTTTTTTTTTAGTTCTCAAAAATAGAATCTTCCACCTGCCACAGATACTTTCTTAAGAAAAATAGATTCATTTAGGAATTATTTTCCCCCTCCTGCTTAGCACAGCTTTAGGACTTTCTAAAAGGTTGTAATTATTTTTTTTTATTATTGAATTTTGTAAGTCTTCTCCCTGAGAATAACATCATGTTGCATTCTATGACAGACAAACAAGGTGGCAGAAGAAAAGAAAAATACATGTTTCCTCTTATGGTAATTTATTGTCCTGCTTTTCAATCAGGTGTCTGGTGTCCCCGTTCCATGTGTTCTCAAAGGGCTGGGGGTTGGGGGGAGGGGAATGAGACTGGAATCAATTCATATCTTGTTTGTCTGGGCTAACAAAATGCAAGGGCTCTGACTTAAACTCTGACAAGAGTTTAACCTCTTGTTGATATGAAAAGCTTGAAAAGCCTTCTTGGGCACCAGTTATTTCTGACATACTGGTATTTTTGATGACCTACAAGCCCAAAGATTATGTAGATTAAATTTCATGTTAAGTAGACACAGGATTAAATATTAAGTAGGAAAAAAAATAGTGCTTAACAAGAATTTGTTCGGAGTTCACTGAGCTCAGAGGGTTTTAAAGTAACTGAAAATAAACCCAGCCAGGCATGCTGTCCTTTGGACCCTGTGTCGGGCCACAGGAACACATCAGGGGACCTTTGCTACAGCCTTAGACCATATTCTCTCTTCTTCAAACCACCTCTTATTCAATTCAAAGCCTGGCTGAGTTCTGAACCCCGTTCTTAACTTCACCAATAAGGGGTAGGACACCAATGGCTTTGCCCACGCACACCAGTGTATTCTCAAGCCAGTTGTCCATGCTCTGTGCAGATAGAGCTGTGTCAGACTTTGGTTACTGTGTGTGTTTGGATATGGATTCCTGTTATTCCCACTTTTCTGCTGTATCCTGTAAAGGATGCTTACCTACGCCTGCCCCTCAGAGCTGGATGTGTTTCTGCTTCCTGTGTGAGGAGGTCATGTGACTTTTCTGCCCCATGAACTGTGAGTGGCAATGGATCACCATACCTAAGCATAAACTCATGCAGAGGTCTAGCCCCTGGGATGCTTTTCAGTTCCTCCTTATTCTGGGGCAGGGGAGGAGGAGGAGGAAGATATTCAGAGCTGGACCATGACAGAGCAACGGCTAACTTGTAACAGGTGAGAGAGGATGCTTGTATCAGTCATGGAGGTTTTGGAGTTCTGGGTTCCTTCTGAAAACTGGAACCAGAGAAGCTCTGACTATGATTTGGTATTTGGATTGTACACTAGCCTAAACGCTTTGGAATTTAAAGGAATGACGTTAAAAGTCTGAAATAGTGCAAATTCCAAATGTTGGTCTAGGATGAAACCTTGGAGCAGAGAAATAATCGAAGTCCAACCAAATTTCAGTTGAAGACAGATGTGTCTGATCTGCTTCTGACTGAGATATCTCAAAGTCAGCACTTAGATACAAGGTGCAGGGTGACTCTTCAGAGCACGGTACATGGGTGGCCCACTCCTCCATTCCAGCCTTCCTTTGATCTGTGGATCTGTTGACTTGGTGATCTATAATCCCATAGTCAGACTGAGTGTCCCAGGCCATTATCTTTATGATACTGACGGCTTTGGTTTCAGAAGGTGAACATTCCAAAGCAACACCATTTTTCATTCCATCTTTCTCTTAACCAGCTGAAGAAAAACAAATCTATTTTCTAAATGAGAATCTTAAGTTGGGAGGGATTAAATAACTTATGCATAAACATAAAGCCAGTAGATAGAAGATGTCAACCAGACAACCAGGTCTGTCAACCCCTGGCATTGGCCCTGTAGCTACAACACCATCATAATGACATGGTGATACCTGTCTTCTCCCAGTGGCTAAAGATAAAAACCATACAGCATGACTGTGCTCATCAGAGAATGAAAAGCCATCTCTAGTTCGTAAATCGTCTTCTGCCACATCTAAACAGATACTGCTATTATTCCCATATTCCAGATGATAAAAGACTCTTGCTACGTGTCTCTGAACACTCTGACCCCTGGAGGGGTCTGGAAGAAGGATAATGGTTGTGGGACCAGATGTCCAAAGGTCTAAGGCCCTATGTGATAATGCTGCAAGTCTTGAGGTCACATTTGGAGAAGAGCGTGTTGCACACAAGTTACAGAGAATATGGAGAACACAGGGTGGGGTTGTAGCAGGAAGCTACATGAGACTGCCAGGAAGTTACAGCTGTCCCGCACACATTCCTGGGGAACAGAAGCTCAAGTGGACTCTCTTAGCAAATAAGGGACCACACCAACAAAGCACTTGAGAGACTGGTGAGGGCACACTCAACTGAAAAGCACTCCAAGTCCCTTCCTTGTACAGCAACATCCGCCATGGCTCCATGCTGGATAAGACCTCTGGAGGCCTACCTACCCTGAAGAGATAAGATGGTTGGAACCTAAGCATCATCTTGTTCAAGCATGACTCAGGCAAAGGATCATTAAAGGCATTTGTAGGAGACCAGCTGGGGTGTTTTGCTGGTTAAAGCCAGGCTGCTACAAGTCCTGTCGTCAAGAATGTTACAGCATCATGTAGAGAGGTGCGTGCCTACACACCCTTCCCTGACTCTGCCAATGCAGGACCAAGTGTTATTTCCTGTGCCACAAGGAACATGCTTGGAAGTCCCTCACACTACCTGAGCAGAACCATCCAGCATAGATGGGACCTTTTGAAGTACCCTCAGGAGTGCTGATCTAGTCTACATTGAACAACCCTAAAAGATAATCCAAGAGTGTGAATGATTTGTTGAAGATTCGTCATTGGCAACTAACTGGCTTAGGGCTGGAACGTACTTAGGATTCTCAGGCATGTCTATGAGCAGATGTCACTCCTGGTTAACATGAAATGTCTTGAGATGAGCTATCCACCTCACTGGATCCTGAAGACAGGAGACCCTGAGGAGAATACACCCCTCAACTGCAATATCAGCTTTCCTTGGTTCATTGGAAGTACAGAGTCATGGGTCCCACCCCTGAGCTAATAAAGCCCAAACTTCTGGAGGTGCTTCCCAAGAACTCAAGTCTTAAAAGAAACTCAGTTTCCCAAAAGATTGCAAGGGCACCTTAGTGACTTGGAGACATTTATTCTTTACCCTGTTGCACACAGGGAAAGCAACAGATGTCCCTTCAGTGACTAATCCTCAGTTTCACATACCATGTGACCCTGTCAGGAACCCATTTGCCTCTGTGGTCAAATATTTAGCCTTCCTCTTATGTCTTTGTTCCACTATTATTCTTTCAAATTCCGTAAGTACTTAAAAAAGAAAAGTCCTTTTCCATCCTTAAATGTGGTTTGCATAGTTATACCCTTATTTCTCAGTGTAGATTCCTCCTAATTTTTTTTTTTTTCGTTCCATAGAACGTCAACCTTTCCTCTCCCCAGCAAGGACAAGTCTAAACAGATACCAGGTTCGGCAGAGACTCATTTTTCCATTTTCCATGGCAAAGAATCAGGATCTGAGTGCTCGTCAGAGCTATCATTTGCTGCGTAGTTTTGTAAAGAAGGTTTAATTTTAGGCTCTTTATTTGCAGGAGAGCTAGCTAACCCAAATAAAACATTATACATCTGTCTGTTGTTACGAGTGACCAACTTCAGCTGAACATTCTTCCTTAATAACAGCAGGCTTTCTTATAGACTAAGAACATGCAGCAGCTAAGGGCAAGTGGAAATCTCTGTTGGTTTACCGCCCTCGGTCTTGCATGCTCCAACACGCGAAGAACGTGGATAATAAGCATATTCTCCCCTTTAAACACAGTGTGGGTTGGGCATGCATTGTTGTGAGGTGAAAGAGGAAAATTTATGTCTCGAAGGCGGGGAGAAAAAGGCAAAGGGTATTGTGTTAACTTCCCTAAATGTGCTACCCAAAATGTTTACTTCAGGGAAGGTGTTTCTCCAAGAGGCTAACACAGGCTCCTCGCTGCTTCTGTCTAGATCAATTCAAACAGAGAAGATGGAATAATAGGGCTCTGTGTGGTGCAGGAAGAAGAGACAGAGCCACGGGGATTGTTTGATTTGAGTGTGGCAGAGTAAGTCAGAGAGGAAGCATCTGGTTTTGCAGACAGCCCAGCAGGGGAAACAAGTATTTTATATCATGTGTGTTTTACTTAATCAAACTGCAAACTGGGTGCAGACAGAGCTTGCAAAGAGGAAGCCAGCAAGCCTGGAGCCAACAGGGACAGTTTTCCTTAATTCCCATCTTCCTATGACTCGGGAGGGTGTTTGAGCAGTCTTCTCACCATGTGGCCTTATATAATATATATAGGCAACACTTCAGATTGAGTTCCCCTAAACAAATACTCCTTATGAAGTCACTATGTGGAGAACTTTTCACTACCCAGAAGCACCTATTTCATGTTAAGGCTTAGACACACAGGAAACACCTTGTAAATGTGGCGTCTTCTGGTCTTGATGATACATTTTTCCAAAAAAAAAAAAAAAAAGCAAAATAGAACGTGATTGTGATCTGAGTGATTCCATGGTGAGGAATGGATCCCCGCGTGATTCACCTGTCACTGGGAATGGAGTTCCTCCCCTTGTGGGTTTTCTTGCTCTTTATTTTCCTAATGGGAATTGTGCACCAGACAAAGGAAATGACTGACTCTTGCTTGGTTTGGAACCAAGTTATTTAATAGCGGGACCTGTGTCAAAATGTTTCACAATCCAGTGTCACTGTTAGCCCTGTGCTTTGACCACGTGTCTGTGATACTGAAACCGGAGCTCTCAGGTCTCTGGAGAGCACAGTTCACACCAACAGCCTAACAAGGAGAACGCTGCATTAGGACCTGGGCTACGTCTGAGTCATCTGGTTCTTGAACACGTACTCACGCGTGATCTCTGAGTGATGGGTGTATTCTAATTTCAAAATATCTTCACGTTCAATCGGAATCCTAGCCCTTTGGCAGTTAGCTAATCTCCATCAGTAAACAGGGAAATACAACACATTGAGGCCATCTGTACTTAAGTAGCTGGAGGGTGATTGGCTCAATTTTGGTCATATGAGGGTTGCCAGATATGATATGAGATGGTCAGTTAAATTTTAATTTCAGACAGCTAGCAAATACTTTTTATTATAACTATGGTGATATTTAATAATTCATATTTAATGATATTCACATACTAAAATTATTCCTTGTTGATCTAAAATGTTTTTATATGTATTCTTTATGTGCTGTGTAGGGACATACAGATAGCACAGTCATCTCATTTTTATTTGATAAATCTGATATTCTTTATGGAAGAACAAAGTTATGGTCCCAGAGCAGACTAGAAGTCCAAAACACGTAAATACAAGGTTTTATGAACAACATTCTTAGAACGGCATCCTGGTACTAGGAACTCTTAAAAACAAATGCAGGCGTTGTGGTCCCGTGGGATTGGGTACAGCCTTTTCCTGCATGATTCTTAAAACAGCCTGTAAGCTGGTAATCAAGACTTATCTTTTGTTTGCTTAGGGGGTTCCAAGCATGCACCACCATGCCAGGCTTGTGAAGTGCCAGGGACTGAACCCAGGACTTGGATCACGCCATGTGAGCACTCTACCAACTGAGACATGCGCCCAGCCCTGGACTCATTTTCAACCAATCGGTTCAGGAATTCTGAACTGCTTTTTGTATTATGGTCTTTTTTTTTTTTGGTGAGCTAGATAGACACATGGTTGCCTTCTTGGAATATAACATTTAAGTAGGTAAGAATGACCCATGGAGATTACTAAAACAATGTAGGAAGAACAGCACGGCTGCCTCTGCATAAATGCTGGAGGCCTGTGCTGAAGCAGACAATGCCAAAAAATCAGAAACTGCTGTTTAGAAGAGATGCTTTCTTGGGACCAGTGTGGCATGGGTGGAGTGTATTAAAGGAGCTTGCAGCAGCAGCATTCAGACAAGCTTGCTGCAACGTTTCTCACCTGCTCACAGAGTCTATGTCACTGCTTCCCTGCCACCTCACCTCCAACCCCCAAGGGCATTCATTTAGTGTTGGATAGCAGGTGGGCCAAGACACAGGCAGCATCACACCATTGCTGGTAGAACACCGACCTTACAATTTTGCAAGTCATTCTGTTTCCTTTCCAGTTATCACGTAAAAGCTATTGTTCTGAGGTACAGTGGACAGAAGTATACATTTAAGATCTCTGGGAAGCCAACATAGTGGAGGTGAGTTGTCTGTGGTTGTCACCATGACAGAATCACGGTTGGAGCTAATACAGCTATGGTTCGATGTATCCATAGCGAGTGAAGAAGACAGAACTTCTATTGGGAAGTCACTGAAAGTTAACAGTTGCCCTTTCCCCTCTCATCTGAGGTACTTGGCCCTCTTCAGTTCTCCAGGCATGGTGAATCTGAATTTAAATTAAGGTATACATTCTAAATGCAATAATTATGATAATGTCATCCAGCCAACCTAGTCCAGCCTTCTCGACTTACTTTCCTCAAAGGCACAGTCAGGCATCTAATATATTATTTTCTTTTATAACTATAGCATGATTCCTTAATAATTTAAACTACACTTAAGCACTTGCTCTAGAGTGTGACAATCTGAGTTCAATCCATGGGACCCACATGGTAGAAGGAGAGAACCAGCACTTGTTCTCTGAGTTCCACACATGTGCCATGGTACACACACACACACACACACACACACACACACACGCACGCACGCACATATGCACACACATCCACACATACACTAAAGGTAACAGAAAACCCTTTATAAATAAATAAATAAATAAATAAATAAATAAATAAATCACAATCCCCCTTCCAACATGATGACACACAGTGATGTTAGGTGTGGACACTCTCAGTATCCACCCAGTTGGGATGAGACCCACCCAAGAGAAGCAGGTCCAACATTCTCCTCTCTAGAAGTCCTGGCACCCTTTCCTCTGACACAGAAACCAAGGAGGAAATGTCAGAAAACAGCTCTTCATAGTAATACTCTTCATAGTATTTCGTGGTATTTCTAAGAACTGAGGAGCTGGGGTTTTAGTTAACATGCCACCTGGTGCCACACAGGTTTACATCACCATGGTTGCAGCGAAACTCTTACCAGGAAGGAGAAAGCACCTGGTTCCTGTGGAGCTCCCATTCACACAGCACTGCTCCTCACAAACCTTCCAATGGCTCCCACTGCAGCAGAGCAGATCCTAAGTACCTCTATAAGCTGTGCCAACTGCTCAGCCCAGGCTCTGGCTCATTCTTGAGCTTTGCTGTCTCTAGGATGGAGCCTGACTTGCCTCATCCAAAACAGCTCAGTGCCCTCAGGGCTCCATGTCTGGGAACACTTGATCCTGTCCCAAAGGTTCTCCTTTCTTCTCTTGCTGTCCCACCGCTCCTTCAGAAGTCAGGTTGAGCATAACATCCTCTGAGCTTAGAGATACACTGAGCACGTCTTCAGAGTCATTGTTGTGTAAAGAAGGACAGAGTACTCTATTCCAGTCGACACTAGCTGTGTGACTTTGGATGGATTCTTAACCCTTGAGACTTAGTGTCCTCAAGTACAGAATGGAGCTCATGATGATTCCTGCACTCCAGAAACTGTGAGAAGTTAAACTCCATCGGTCTACCAAGTATCACATGGGAGTTGACTGTTACAACTCACAGTAAATGAAACACACAAAAGGAAATTACATTTACAAAGGAAGAGCGGAGAATTCTATTCTGAGTCTACAAAGTTCTTGTAAGTCCAGAAGAACCGTCATCTACAGCATCATCTATGTCATCTACAGATCAAAACACATGACAGGCTGAAAAGACACTTCATTTCTTCATTATTTGCTCATCTAAAGCAAAAGCTTACTGTGTACCTACTATGTGCTGAATGCTGCATGAGACCCAGCAGTGAATACAAGCCACTTTGTCTTTGGTTTTCTATAGCTTAGAAAGGGACAGGGAAGTGACACCTTGTATAAGATTAGACGGCCACTTAAAGATGTCCATGGGTAAGCTGGGGAGAGAGTTGAGGTCAGAAGATGGAGCATGGACACATGGTATGTTCTCCTCTGGAGTTCCTGGAAGATTTCCCCAAGAAGTGAAGAAACAAAAGAACTTCAAGTTGGGTGAGCATTGACTGTCTTTCGCAAAGACCCTGGTAGATGGATCTTGGAGCCTTTCAGAAGGGAAGGTGGATATCAAGGAGGAGAGGATCTGTAGGTGAGAGCAGGGGAGAGTTAGGGCTTTGTGGGCTCTTTGAGAACTACCATATCTTTGTCTCAGGAGAATGGGAGTCTTCTCGGGTTTTATTCAAAGAAAAGACCATGGTCTGGCAAACCTGGATACTGGCATCCTATTTAATTAGCACTTCCAATAATCCAAGACTAAATGTCTGATTATAGACCAGGCTGGTGTTAGTTGCTGGAGAGAAGTGGGAACCTGTAGGCTGTGGGTTCCCTGTAGAGAGTCAACGGATGGGTGGGACATGGACAGGAGGGAAAGGAGGCCTCAGAGAGGATGAAATAGGGTCTCAGTCTCATTCTATGGCCTCAAATGCACAAGGTGGACCAGGTTAGTCTTTAGTTGTGGTAATCCCCCTGCCTGCACTCTCAGTGCTGGGATAACAGGTATGCATCAATATCTCTTTTTAAAAACACAAGAATACACTGTTCTCTCTCTCTCTCTCTCTCTCTCTCTCTCTCTCTCTCTCTCTCTCT
>NW_021620749.1:2720707-2746236 GCF_004785775.1 Grammomys surdaster
TCTCTCTCTCTCTCTCTCTCTCTCTCTCTCTCTCTCTCTCTCTCTCTTTCTCTCTCTCTCTCTGTCTTTCCAGGTAGGCTTAAAGTGAGATGGCTTTAAGACGCCAACAACACTCATTTCTTCAAAGGAAACACAATTAGAAAGGATTTCCAACCAGACTTTCCATTTTATGCCGTTAATCTGAAAATTCAATTTCCCCGGCATTCTCAGGCTGTCCAGATATTACTGTAAACGAGATGTACTTACAGTGTCCAGCTGGGAAACTTTCCACACTCTGCCATAGCCAAATCTGTGGAATCATTTACTCTCAGACATGTCCCAGTTGTTCAAATCCAGGAGCCTGGTTTGCAATGAGCAACAAGGACTGTTCCCTTATGTTAGCTTAAGGCTCCGTCTAATTGGCTGAAGAGTTTGCACTTGGCCCAGAGGGGTTGCTGATAAAGCAGAATCCTGCTTGCTGCCCTTGCTCAGGCAGGTCCAGTTACTCCAGAGCCCCTCCTGCCTCCTGCAGACTCCTATTCACTCCTCATAGCCCAGCTGAAGCATTAGCTCTGATTCTTGGCAGACTTTGTCTTGTTTCTCTCCTTTGCCAGCAACTCCTGACAACTTCCCCTCCTGCTGCAAAACTCTGATCTGGAATGTGCCTTTTGCACCAAAAGACGGGTTCTGGAGGGATGGATTTCAGTTCGGTGTGTGTGTGTGTGTGTGTCTGTCTGTCTGTCTGTCTGTCTGTCTATCATCTATCTATATCACGTGTGTGTTTGTGTCTGTATTTATGTATGTGTCTGTGTCTATGTATATGTTTATGTGTCCATGTGCCTGTGTGTGTGTGTCTGTGTGCCTGTGTGTGTGTATGTCTGTGTATGTCTGTGTATGTGTGTGTATGTATGTATGTATGTATGTGTCTGTGTGTGTCTGTGTGTAAGTATGTGTCTGTGTCTCTGTATGTGTCTATGTGTGTGTGTCTGTGTCTTGTGTGTCTGTGTGTGTGTCTGTGGGCCTATGTGTGTGTCTGTCTGTATGTGTGTATGTGTCTGATCTATGTGTATGCCTGTGTATGTGTATGTTTGTATGTATATGCATGTGTATGTATGTGTCTGTGTGTCTGTCTGCGTGTGTGTGTGTTGCATGCAGGTGTGTGGGTGCATGTGTATGCATATGTGTGTGAAGGCTGGAGGTTGATGCTCTATGTTTTTCTCAATCACTGCTCATCTTCTGTGTTGACACAGAGTCTCCCTGAACCTCTCTTCTGCCCTCTGGACTTGTCAGCAAGACTTGGGGATCCCCTGTCTCCACCACTCAGCACCATCATTGCAGATGCATACCACCAGCTCAGCTTACTTTTTGTGGGGTTTTTGGGGATCAAATCCAGGTCCTAGTATGAATGTTGCAAGGACTCTATAGGTTGAGCTAGAGGGCTGGGTAGAGGCTCAGCCATAAATCTGTTTTAAGTCACTAATGCTAAAGAGACAGCTTGACACATAAGGGAGTGGGGAAGGACTGATATGGGCAGAGTTTGTGTCTTAGTAAACTCAAAACTGAACTCATGGTGTTCCCGTTGCCCCTGTCTTCTGAATACTGGGATTACAGTCATGAGCTACCAGGCCTGGTGGATCCATTGCTTTAGAGACCGATGAACATTGCATTTCAAGATATGCACGCATTTCCTGGGGATCACTTAACATGAAAATTTGTATTCAGAAATCCTTGAGCTGAAGTCTAAGGATCTTCAGCTTCCAGTAACCCCATAGGATGCTAATTAAGGGTGAAGGGCCACAGCTCACATTGGATAGCAGTGGGCTGGGTCCACCTCAACCACAGCAAACAGGAAACAGAAAAGAGCCTGAGTGTGGCTGCTCAGTGGCTGACTCCTCTTTTATCTTAGGGGTAGCAGTTATTACCCCAAACATGCAAGACATACATAGTCCATCCTATAAATTTGACACAGAGACAAAGGGTTAGCTCTCCCATATGTCCCTGTAGGAAGGGCCTTGGGGAAATCTGCTTGACCACTAGGCTTTCCCTCCGAGAACATTAAGGCTGAAAGCATCAATTGCACAGCACTATGCAGTGTTACAAGGGATCCTGTCCTTAGCAACTCCCTCTAGTGCTGGCTCGGATCTCAATGCTTTCCTTCTGGGGAACATAGCTGGCGACTGAGTTCTTGATCGTGCCTGGTCACACTGCTCCTGTGGGGCTCGCACAGAGCTGGGAGTGCTGAGTCTGGGCAGGCTGCTCTGGCCTGTTTGCTCTGAGGAGTATTCTCTGCAGAACTCACTGTATGAGAGGACTCACACTGTGGGGAAAGGCACACAGGTCCTATTCATTCAAAATGAGAGAAGTATCACAGGCACACACATACACACAGTACACATACAGCACACATACATACACACACATAGATACACACAAACACATATACATACATACACACACAGACATACACAGACACATACAGAGACACATGCACATATACATACATAGACACATACACAGCACACACACAGACATACACACACAGACACATACACAGATACACATAGACACACACAGCACACATACACACACATACACACACATACACACAGAACACACACATATAGCCACCACACACACATACATATATACATACATGCATATACACACATACACCACCATTGACTGAATGAATCAAATCTCTCAGTTCATGTTTATGTGTCCTATTACAGCTTTCCAAATATTACTTTTGTCATGTGTATTTATATGTATTTCTTGATTTCTGAGCCAGCTTGCATTATTCAAAAGCAGTTGAAAAAAAGACTTGTTCTCACATGTATGTGCATGTATGCTTATATGTGTGGGGTTGCATACACACTTGCATGCAGGTATACATGGAGGCCAGAGGACAGACAACATTGCTTGTGGATCCTCAGGAACATATCTTGGTTTTTAAGATAAGATTTCTCATTGGTCTAGAGCTTGCCAAAGAGTCTAAGTGGATTAGTCAGAGATCCCCAGGGATCCTTCTGTCTCTGCCTTCCCAATACTGAGACTGTGAGCCACTACACCTGGCTTTTTATGTGGATTCAAACTCTGGGGAATTCAAACTCAGGTCCTTCTGCTTGCAAGGCAAACACTTAACCAACTGAGCTATACCTAAGACCTACGTGTAAGTTTTAAATACAGTATATGCTTACTGTGGAAATGGCTTTAATGAACAATGATATTAAGGACCACCAGAATGACGGCCACAGTTTATAGACGCTGAGGCAACTCTAGAATTCTACCCACCGTCTGATGTCAGACAGTGATGTTAAAATGGACAAAGGCCGAAAGCGATGGATGTGGTGGAAGAACAGTAAGTTTACCAGTTGGACTGAGTTAATGCTTAGAGAAAACCTAGTTGTCAGCACCCACGTTCTTACTTGGATCTGTTCTTAGCCCTATTAGCAGACAAGATACCCAACTTTGGAGGTAGACCAGGGAATGGGATTGTGGTTGAAAAACCTTGGCAGTACCTTCACACTGTGGACCCTCACCTCTTTCTGTTGGTCTTGTCTCTGCCAGACCAACAGACCATGAGATGAAAGGAAAATCCAAGATGCCCGCTTTCAGCAACTATCAGTAAGGGAGAGGGGAGGCGCCATCCCTTAGGTAGAACACCTGACAGACTTGGCTTAGTGGACTCTCCGCCCTGGGTCCTACTGAAGGGAGCTGTTTCACTGTGCTGGCCAGTCTTCTGTCCTTTCCAGGTGTCTATTCTTAGTCTGTTTCACAGAATGAACTCTTTGATCCCTGGACAACTGCCAGTGCCTCTTCATACTTCCGCATACTTGAATTCATCTCTGGTTGTATGTAGTTCTTGTGAAACCCCAACAGGTTCATATGTGAGGTCTCTGTCTCAGGCCACCTTCCTTTTAGAATGTTCTACATAGTGAAGCTTCAGTTCACTTAGTCTAGAAGCCCCAATTGTCTACAATAGGGTTCCCCATTTGTCAAAACTTTACCCCTGACCTTTTAAACATGGATCTGTTACAGCCATCTTCCTAGCCGTAGTCTAGAAAATAGTTGTACTAGATTCTTAAAGGAGTTGTGACCAGGAGGGAAGCAGACATGTCCGTATAGTAGCAAACTCTTCAGTTCTCAGCACATAGTGTAACAAGTAGATGCAAGGAGAACCATGCTCAGGCTGCATAGACCAGAGACTGGGATCTATGAACTGAGGAGGCTACGCCTTCAGTGGGGTGTGGCTATGCGACCCTTCACTCCCGCAGATTCAGGGCTCAGCATGTGTGGCACATTCAAGTTTTGCTCTTGGAACTCTATACATTTTAAGACTTACCTGTTCTTACACTTTGACACTTGCATTTTAACAGTTACTTCCCATGCTTAACATTTCATGTCCTCTCTTAGTAGAATCTTCTACTGCAAAACCTATCACTTTGTATTTCTTTGATCGCTACAATAGTGTCACACTCAAAGGTCACGCCTTCAAGTTCTCTTTAAGAATGTTCTGCACACTATGGCCTCGACAGTCCCTGTAAAGCAATCTGCTGTCTAGCTCAGTGTCTGTAATCCGGTAGTCCAAACCTCTCTCCTGAGCTTTTGAACATGGCTATGAGACCCTTCCGTTACTGCCCCATTTGCTGGCTTTGGCGCCAGTCACTTCTCAGACTGCTGCCTATACACGCTGGGTGATTCCCAGCTGTCCCAGTGAGCTGGTCCTGTTGGCTAGTGATGCCTGTTACCACAGTCTTCCTTCTGAAAAACCCTCTCTTTTCCTGATTTTTAAGATTCTGTTTTGAGACACTAGTCACTGTAGGCAGGTGCTTTTCTTAGCTATGGTGATGGGTTCAGTGCTTTCCCTCTGTGTTTGACAGTGTGTTTTACCTCCAAAATCCTTAGTTCAGTATATGGAGTTGCTTGCTTTCATGCCCATGTTAATAAGGTAATTAGGAATATCAGACTTGAGGATATACATGCATCCTGCACTGTGTTGACAGTGCAGATACTTTTAACTCCAAATTTCAGAATGACTGGTGAAACTCTCTGATAATTATAAATAAACTAGGAGTCAGAGAAAGAGTTAGCCTGAGATCATGTCTAGACCATGGTCTGTCTCACTCCAAAGCCAGCCCTTTCTCCATCAAAGCCCAGAGTTTTTCACTGTTAGTGTAAACTATCTATACTACATGTGCCTGGGTCCAGGACACAGCAGGACTGAGGTGTGTGTTGCGTACATTCGTGTATGAATAAAAGAAAAGAAACCTGAGCGCACCTTGAGGAGTGTCAGCCCAGAGTCTCAGAATGAATCCTCCCACACAGCCACTGCAGTTAGGAGCTGAATGGGGGCGGAGGATAGCTGATATCTCTGCCTTCGTACCACACGTACTCTTTGCTGATGGAAGATGTCAGCCTTCCCCAGATAGTACCGTGTGGCGTCATCAGAGGGGATGCAATCAACATTTCTCCCGAAGCTACTCTTGTTTCATGTTCTTCAAACAGCCCTGCTCACATAAGCCAGAGCAGAAGTCCTTCCTGGCCTCCCTTCCTTGGGATCCACAGCCCCATTATCTCCAGTTTTATTTCCTGCATGATGCTTTTTCCAACTTTGCTCCTTTGCTCTTCTGAGACTACCCTGGTGTAGGCCCTGTGCTTCTTCTCTGCATACCATTTTAACATCTTGCCTGCTGTTCCTCTGGCTTTAACTGACCTGCTTTGTGTCACTCCTCCCTTAACAACAAACGTTTCTAAGATGCAAAAAGCAATTTTTCAAAAATGATGACCTGTGTGTGGGTGAGATCTGCAGCCTCCCACCTCACTCTTTCCCTGTGTCAAGTCTCATTGCTCCTCATTTTCTATTTGAAGAACTCTGAACTTCTGAACCTATAGTTCGGGTCTCTTCTAGCTCCCCTACGATTTGGAGCACATCTCTGGAGTTGGCTTTCTATCATCCTCATGATGCTGCTCTCAGGGTCTGTTACAGCGCAAGTCACCTTGTCTTTCCACTTGTCCTTCAGCCTTCCCTACGTGAGATACCAACCATTGTGATATCATGTCTCTTTAAGCAGCAATCAGTGCTTGCTTACCCTGGCTCCCAGTGCAGTCAGTGAAGAGTTCTTCTTCCTGTCTACAACTAAGGAGTGTGACATTGCCACCCTTATTCCTATAGCCTCATGTTCCTGAACCTTGTGCACCTCCCTTATGCATGGCAGGGAACCCACACTTCAGGGACATGGGCTGGGCTCTCAGCAGCAGAGCCCCTGGCACAAGCCATGTCTCCAAATCTGTTTATATGACTCATGACTCTAGAAATGTGTCAACATATGAACCAGGAAATGGATTACTAGTCAGTTTATAAGATGAAACACGAATGACCATCAAAAGCATGACTAAGAATACATGAGTGATTCCTGTGCCCTTATCACTCATGCAAAGTCTTTTAAGTTGCTGACCTTGAAATGTTCTGTGTTTTGAACACTGTTCTATCTCTCTGAGATGTGAGTCTCCACGGTTAAAATCCTCCAAGTTAAGAAGAATGTATTTTTACTTGTATTTACTCATACACTCTTGAAGGTATCATTGGTGTTCTGAGGGAGCATATATACATTCAGAGGTATATACATATATACATTCAGAGGTACATACATATATACATTCAGAGCATATGTACATTCAGACTCCTAGTTTATTTATTGCCAAGAATGTTGGATTTCTTAGGCTGTGTTTGATTAGAGGTTTACACTGGAGAAAGCAACAACCTTTACAGGCATGCACACCAACTCATCACTACCTAACTTGCCCCTAGTGAAAGCACACATATAGAAAATACTGCTACACTCATCAGGGACTGTTGAAACAGCCTTCTCAATAACACATTTAAGACTCCTGGAAATTAAACTTGGGAATCATGGCAAGTCAAGGGAGAGGGAGGGAAGAATTATGGATCTGTTGGATGGGTTTCTCTTAATACCCCTCAATTCTTTGTACTACCCACCTAAGTATCACCTTTCATTGCCAGCATTTGTTTCTTAAAGTCATCTCTTAGCATTAGAAATAGGACCTAGTTTTAAATACACTCTTCTCATTCTCACTTTAAAAACACTATAGAAAGATGACGAGGGAAGTAGAAATCTAATAAACAATTTAGGACTGAAAATTATGAATGAATCTTTGAGCTCTTACCCCGCCTCAAACTCTGAACTATAGTGCTATTTTCTTGGAAATTCCATTATTTCTCAATTAGTCCTAGTCACCAAAACATTATTCATTTGTTTGCTCATTAATTCTGCAAGAATTTAACACTTTTCTTTTTTTGTTTTTTGTTTTGTTTTTTGTTTGTTTGTTTGTTTTTGTTTCTCGAGATAGGGTTTTTCTGTGTAGCCCTGGCTGTCCTGGAACTCACTCTGTAGACCAGGCTGGCCTCAAACTCAAAAATCTGCCTGCCTCTGCCTCCCAAGTGCTGGAATTAAAGGCGTGCACCACCACTGCCCAGCAACATTTTTATTTTTTGGTCTTTTAAACATATAAGGATGAGTGTGATGAGGTTCAAGCACTCAAACACATACAATTCAGTAGAGAAGATGGTAGGTAGTACATTGTTTTTATACTCAGCACAACAGATACCTGTGTGTTACACTGTTTTTATACCCAACACAACAGATCCCTTAACATCAAAGTAGTTCTCATTTACTCATCCATTTCAATGATAAAATTCAATATTCCCTGGTTCATGTGTCTCACTCATTCCAAAAGATTGTGGGCAAGAACAAGGATCTGGCCTTCACATCTACATTGCCTGTGTCTGACATAGTGACTGGGTACACTTGAATGAATGTGATCAATAAAGAAGACTGGGTGTTTCCAGGAGAAAGTCAAGATCAGTGTCAATTCAAAGAGTCAAAGAAGTCTTTGTAAATTTCCTGTAGTAAAGAAGAAATAGGAGAAAAAGATTGCTAGCAAGGGAGAAATCACCAGGCAGAAGTGTGTGTTGGTAAAGAGTGTTCAGTGTTCTCCTCTGGCTAGGTAATAGGCTTCATCTGTCACCAGTGGTTTTCAACTGCACAGAACCACTACACAGGGGCTTTTCAGATGTGCCAATGTCTTGGCTCCAGCACAAGCCAATCAAATCCGAATCTTCAGGAGGAGCATGTCCTTGAACCCAAGTCTTGCTCATTTTAAAAAATCTCTTAATTTGTTCCTAATCTCTATTTATGGTAGCAAATCACTGGGATACCACAAGGGCAGAACAAGACCAGGTTGTGGATACACTAGTATTGAATTTTATAAGGGGATGGAAATCAGACTGAGAAGGTTTACCTTTCATCGAGCAGAAAGAATGAAAGTTTGTGTAGCTGGGTGGACTGAGGCCAGGAGAATGCCCATGAGAGATTATCTGGCGGGTTTTGAATTTGGATGAAGAGTTAATGAGTCTAGATTGATCTGCACCTTGATTTTCCATCAGGAAAAATTCAACTGTTATATGTGAAAAGGTAATGGGTCAATGGAAATGGGGAAGATTCTGGACTTGTCACTTGGGTGGAGAAACATGGAAGAAACAGTGAATTCTGGGGTTGATACAAGCCTACTGGCTGCCTGCACCAACAGAGAGAAGGAGGACTTTCCAGAGAAGTGTCAGAACAAGAGCAGACATATGGTCATAAAGTTTATCCAAAGAGGTAAGATGGCAGAGGGTAGGACCCAGAGGTCTGGGATTTGATGGAGGATAAGAAGCACTAATGCTCACAGAGAAGAGTCACTTGCTTCAGTGAATAAAGCCACTGCATGCACACTGGTACACAACTTAGACACTGGGGTACAATGGACAGGTAAGGTGTTTGCTCCATGGGGTTTATGCTCATGTGAAATGATCTGATCACGGTGAAGAGAGATGGGGATGTAGCTCAGTTAGAGGAGTCCTTGCCTAGCACGACAAAGCCCTAGCACCACAGAAACTGGGCCTGGTAGCATGTCCCTGATTCTGGAACTTGAGTGGCAGAGGGAAGAAGTTCATAGGTGCAAAGTCATCCTTGACTACACAGCTAGCTTGGGGCCATCCTAGGCTACATAGCTCTCTTAGGGCCAGCCTAAGCTACACACAGCTAGCTTGGGGCCAGTCTAGGCTACACACAGGTAGCTTGGGGCCAGCCTAGGCTACTTGAGATTCTGCCCTGAGACAAACAAGGTAGACAAGAACTCACACTCAGAGTTGTGAATACAGGTGCTTTGGTGGAAGAAGGTGGAGGGAACCAGGGCATGGGACACACCATAGGTGGGAGGCAACAAGCTTGAAGAAAGGCTTTGACTAGCATCGGGGTCTTGCCAGGGTCCCCAAGTGTGGGCTTGTGTTTTGTTCCACCTGTTATATTTCCCAGATAGTGAAGAGCTTGGACCTTCTGGCTAAGTGTGGAAGAAGTGAGTCCCCCTGTCTGGGGGTACCACAGGCCTTAATGGTAAAGGTCGCTGTCGCAGGAGATTGCAGACCTCACGTCAGGAACATAAACACTTGCAAGCCACAGAAGGTGGCTTCTTGGGGTCACAGCTCACTCATCAGCTTGTGCAATCTCTAACGGATCATGCAGAGGAGCCTACCGGCCTGCTAGCTGTTTTGAGAACAGCTATAATTTAGCATTACTGCCCAACAATTACTCCTGTTTTCCTCATCTGTAAATGAGAGCTTAGATGACATGACCTCAAGGTTGTCTTCCAGCCTGGGGAAGGTGAAAGTCAGGGTTCACTGACGTCTTTAATGAGTTTTGAATGTTGAACTATCTACATTCAAACATGCAGTACCAGGGCAGTATCCTCAAAGCTCTGAGCTTGAGAAACCTGCCTGGTTTTAAAACAAATCGTCTTGTGAAAAGTACACAACCTAAATTCTGCAGAGAGAAATCCCGAGGGGTCTGGAGAATTGGCCATAGCAATGGATAAGTGATAGATTGGACAGTGAAGCAGACCATCTAGAAAATGAATGGGCATGTCTTAAGTCCAGGTAGCAGATCGCTCTGTGAAAATGGAGAGCAAAGAGGCTTCTCTCACGTTAGAATGCTGAAGTAATGTGACTCGTCCAGGAGCTCAGGCAAACTCAGCAATATGAAGATTTTCTCCTTTATCCTTCTCAAATATTGGAACTAAGGGCTGGAGAGATAGCCCAGCAACTGGGAGCTCTGGCTGCCCTTCCAGAGAACTCAGGTTTGATTCCAACTATAAGCAACCACATGGATGGTACCTTCATTCCAAGTGGACACAATACCCCCTTCTGGCCTCCACAGGCACTGTACGTACACACACACACACACACACACACACACACACACACACACACACAGTACACAGACATACATTCAGGCAAGATACCCAAGTGCATAAAATAAAATATTTTTTTTTTAAAGTTAAAATGAGAAATAAGAGCTAGCCAAGTTTTCATGAACTAATCTCCATGCCCAGGCCCACAGTGCCCTGCATGGCACACAGGAAGTCTGTATGACATGATGACAGCAGTTAGGGATGGTGGGTATTGAGACATAGTCAGCACACAGACTCACCTTTCCCAGTAGAAACATAGAAAAGGGCTGCTTAGACCTGCTGTCTAGGGCCACCCAGCAGCTCTCTCCACTTCAAAGCAAGGTGTGGTGGGAGTGGTCCTCAGAGGATGGACTTCCCTGGGTACTCTGGGTCCCAGCTACTGTCTCCAAAAGAGGGATCTGAAGGGAGAGCAGACTTGTCACTGGCCCAGCCCCCTCCCAGTAGGTCTATCCCTTCACCTTTTGGATGACCCAGCAGGTGGCCTTCAGTTCCTGCTTCCCAGTTTCTGTCTTGGCTTCTCTTCATAAAGGACTATAACCCATAAACCAAATAAACCTGTTGGTGAATACTGAACAGCACCCAGTTCTGGAGCAGAGCTAGACCCTGCGAAGAGTAGCAGGTCCCATCGCAGCCAAGCACAGGGTGCCATCAGTCTTCCAGGGACTTACCGTCTCCTGGGAAGGTATCTACCCCAGAGACAGACAGTGACCACTAGTCACAGACACATTGCAGTCTTGCTCAGCCTAGGGAGGATGAGATTCAGGGACTGCAGAATTGGTCAGACTTTACATGGCTGGAAAATCAGAGTCTGGGCCAGCCTGGGGAAACGGATAATGAGGTGCTAATAGGAAAAGCAAAGACTGGCTTTCCCGGAAGGGCCATTGCAATGAGGTGGGGCAAGAAGCCTTCTGCAACTGAACAGGACCTCACAGAGAGAGGCAGAACCAGAGTGATGGTCAAGTTGAAGGGGTGGAGACGGGAATATGGAGAGAAGCAGGCCACGCTGCCCAATCCTCCCAGCAGCCTGGGCTACAATCATAGGTGCCTTGGAAGCTCAGGTTCAACGGATGCTATTAGCTGTTGGTGGTTAGCCTCATTCTGGTTCCCAGGGTAGCAGAGGGGCTCCTGAGAGCAGAAGGTACGTGATGTTCCCTCTTCTCTCATTTCCAACAGCCTTGAGGTTTCTCTCCATCCCAACTTGAGCAGAATGCAGCCAGTTTATAGTTTATGGGGGTTTCCTGCACACCCATCCACGTTTTCCACTGAGGTCTGTGCTTTTTCCTAGACCCACCCAGATTCCAGAGCACGGCTCACTTGCGTGCCAAGTTTAGACTCTTTGTTACTCCTCTTTCCAACTAAAACACAGGAGAGTTACCTTCCCAGGGCTTCTGTGTATTCTTCACAGACAAAAGAAAAATAAAGGCTACTAAGTAGCATCTAACTCAGTTTGCATGGTAAACAACCTTGCCTCTAGAAATAAACCAGCAACAGGGTTCTCTTCCTTATCAGGTCTTGTCAGTTTCAGTGTCTATGCAGTATAATACAGTGTGTGTGTGTGTGTGTGTGTGTGTGTGTGTGTGTGTGCCTGTGACAAACTTGGTGCCATTCCTCAGGCACGTCATTATTGTTATCAGGTGAAACAGGAGCTCTCAGTGGTAGGCTAGACTGACTGGCTAATCAAGAGCCCCTGGAATCGCCTCTCCCTGGCACTGGGATTATGTGTGTGTGTGTGTGCTACCACGCCCTGATGTTTTTGTTTGTTTGTTTGTTTCTTCATGTGGATTCTGGGGACTAAACCCATGCCTCATGTTTCGAGGTAAAAACTTTACCAACAAGCCATGTCCCAGCCCTGTGATGCCCTTTATAGGTTAAAGAGCGCTTCTTAATCATCTTGTAAGGGTGGTAACTTAGACACCAGAATTCAGAGTTTCTTTATGAAATCATATATTTTTTTTAAAGGCAGAACTGTTTAATAACAGAATTGATCCCTTGGAGGAAGAAGTTAGGATTCATTTTCTGGTCATATGAGGCCATCCATTCCCTTGTCAGTTCATGTGACACAAGACAGATGTGACTACTGACACTTTCACTAAAATCATTGCGCCTGAGGTAGGCACTTCTCCAGGATTTTCGGATGGGGAAGGTTAGGTAGCTACCGAGATGAAGCTGTCCCGGGTCTTCTTCTTCCAGTGTCTGTTTGCCTTCTTCCTCCATCTGTCTGCCTTCTCCCGGAAACTAACTCACTCAGGGAACACACACACTGTCTGCTTTTTGAGAAGATGGTGGTGAGGGGAAGGCTGGGCCCAGAGTGCCCAGGGAAGTCCATCCTCTGAGGAGCACTTCCACCACACCTGAAACACCTTGGGTGCCTGGAGTCTACACAGCTGGAATCCACATCAGGAAAGTCTGGACCCCAAGGATCAAAACCTCTGCACAGGGCCAGGTTGCCCGTCTCATCAGAACAAGCCTTTGCTGTTCCTCCTCCATGCCCTGCGGGGCCACCTCTGTCATCTCTGAAACTCTGTCATCTCTGAAGAATTCTAAACATGCCTGTCGGGCATTTGTACTCTCTGTCCTGTCAGGAATTTCCCAAAATGCATGTTACAGGTTTGATTCCTTCAGTCCTTCTATCCTTTCCTTCTTTCCTTCTTGCCGTCTTTCCTTCAAACGAATGTCAATATGTAGCCTAGGCACATTTTGACAACCCCCCTGTCCCTGTCTGCCAAGAGCTGGGAAGTTATGGACTGGTACATCCAGATCCCCTTTGGCTTTTTCTAATAAAATAAAATAAAAATAAACGAACAAAACTATGATTACTTTTTAAAGCTATCTATGTAGTTTTCCATTTTACTATTGCTTATGTTCTGCTAAGATTCTACATTGCTACATCGGAGTGGCTGAAAATCCAGAAGACAGACCTGCCAACAGGAACTAGAAGCTGTAAGAAGGCCGATGGCCCCTGGGGAATTGGCACGAAGCACCTGCTCTCATTGCCTCTGCATTACAAACGCTCAGGTCCTGTCCGTGTTCAAAGGTCGCCGATCTTATGAAGGAATTAACATGCAAGGTCTTGCTTTAATCATAGCAGTCATTAGCAAATTTGGACCTTGCAGCATCTTTCCTACCTTTTTTTGTTTTGTTTTGTTTTAATTTATTGGAAACATGTTCAAGAATGGGCTTGTTGTTCAGTGTCTTGGAAAACTGAAGCATTACCCTGGCAAACCCGGGTACTCACCCTCTTCCCTCACATAACGCCTTTTCCAAGACAGCTCCCCTGCCTGGTGCCTGCAGCTGACAAGCAAGTGACTTGACCTCTCTCTCCCTGCTTGCCTAACCTCCAAGGTTCCCTCTGTGAGGGTCGGAAGGGCTAGCCCATGTTCAGTCCTCTGGGAGTCATGAGTCTATCAGGCATGCTGGCTGGCATCCTCTCTCTCCTGCCCCTTCCCCATGACAATTGTGACCCTTGGGCACATGGCATCCTCCTGCAGGGCCTGGCCAGTCCTGTTTCACTCACGTTGCTCCTCTGATGGATCTCCCTCCCCTCACTTTTGGAGTCCATTCTGTTCTTCAAGGCTTGTCTCAAATGCCCTAGTACCTCCTCCCCAAACCTTTTCTCTTTGACTTTTCCCAGCCCCCTGTGAAGGTCCCTCAATCAATTCTTGTCATGTTCTACACAGACATAAACACACACACACATACATACACACAATAAACACACACATACATACTCATATACACACATTAAAGCATACACACATACATTCACTTAAACACATACATATGAGAACATACACACAAACATATACACACATAAACACACAGACATACATACACATACACATAAACACAGACATACATACACATATACATACACATATACACACACATATACACACATATAAACACACAAACACACACACTTAACATACATTCACACATACATACACACACATACAGATATACACATATACATACATACACATATATACACATACACATATACACACATTAAAAACATACACACATAGATTCACTTATACATACACACACATCAGATAAATGTAATTTTAAAATTTTAATTAAAAGGGCTATGTTTTATCATCTGGCTAGATAAAAAACAAACAAACAAACAAAAAACTGCTTAACTTTCAAGGAGCAAGAGCCTGCTCTGGGGAGGTAACTGAGCGTCAAAGCCTACGTATTCAAGATGTGAAGAGCACTTGATTTAAAAATCTCATTTAATAAACAGTCCTACCAGCCATAGGAGTCACAGATATTGAAGAGTGAACAAACCATGGCATAGAAAGCATAGTGCATGAAGCCTTCCCAGGATATTGGACTAGACAGGCTAATACCCATGTTACAAGAATTTTTGTGTTCAAATATGCATACTCTCATGAAGCCTTAAAGAGGCCTGGGCCGCTCCCAGCTGGAACAAGATGCATTTGATTGTACCCACAGTAAACCAGTTCTTTAGACTTTGAGTCTGAAAGTATTTCGTGCCATAAATGGGAAAATCTAGAAAATTCTTTTTGACTTAAAATCTGAAAACTTCTGAGAGCCAAATACTTTTGATCCCATGTACCCAGCACAGCCCTTACCAAACAGGACGTTTGTGGGAGGCTAACATGATGTTCATTCAGGAGGCTCCTGGGCATGCCTTATCATGGATGGAGTCACCCCTTCCCACCCCAGGCTGCACCATGTTCCTTTCTTCTCTTTGCCCTTTCCTTCCTGGGTCAGAATTGCAGCTCACACATCCATGTAGCCAACATCCATGCAACTCATATGTACACGCAGCTCACACGTCTCTGCAGCTCACATGTACATGCAACCCACATATCCATGCAACCCATACATACATGTAGACCACATCCATAATGTGCACATGTTCATGCAGACTACACATTCATGCAACCCACACATACATGTGACCTACACATACATGCAGACTACACATACATGCAACCCACATTCATGCAACCCACACATACATATGACCTACACATACATGCAGCCCACACATACATGCAGCCCACATGTCTACCCATACATGAAGACCACAGGTCCATGCAGAACACACTTAGATGTAGCACACAGATCCATGATGCCCACACATCTATGAGGCCCACACATACATGCAGCCAGCCCACACATTCATGCAGCCCACATGTACATGCAGCCTGCCCATGATACACACATACATGCAGGCTACACACACATGCTGCCCACGTGTACATGCAGCCCACACATTAACACACAGCCCTCCCTCCCAAGTCCCTCATCGATCCAGTTCCAGCAGCTAGTCAATCATGCCGCAGTGTTCGCCAAGGGAGATAGGTTAAGGTTACTAGTTCTCAGCTGCGGATTTCAGAACACTTCATATCCGGTCTGTACTGGGATAGATGGGGGAGACCAGAGATAAGAAAAAGACATAAGAACATCTACCTTCATGTGCTGCACACAGACACAGTCACAGACTTAGTAAGTGTGGCCCAAAGGAGTCCCCAGTTAAAACACTGGGAGCACAGAGAAGAATCAGGTAAAATCCCTATTGCCAAAGAGGCTTAGGCCTGCAGAGATGGATAACCAGGTCTTTATAATGTCAGTAAATACCTATATCCAGGGATGGGAGGAGATTCTGAAAAGTATCTAACCCCAGCTTGTAATCTGGAGATGGTGTCTTTATGCTGAGGCTAGATCTGAGTGTAAACAAGTGAGGAAAGTCTGAGAACCTCAGTGTGGGCAAAACCTCAGTGTGGGCAAAACCTCAGTGTGGGCAAAACTTCAGTGTGGGCAAAACCTCAGTGTGGGCAGTTAAGTGTGATGCAGACGGACGTAAAGAAGCAACTAAAGTCAAAAACATGCATGGCAGAGAATGAACATTGTCTTTCAGAATAATTATAAAATATTAAGTATAAAATTTCAAATGCAAAAGTAGTTCCTCATGGGACCTGAGAGACAGCTCAGGTAAAAGTACTTAACACCAAGCATGGAGACCTGAGTTTGATCCCCAAACTACACATGACCTGAACACATGTGTGTGTGCACACACACGATTGCACACATGCAACTATTCATACACAAAGGAAGGAAGGAAGGAAGGAAGGAAGGGAGGGAGGGAGGGAGGGAAGGAGGAAGGAAGGAAGGAAGGAAGGAAGGAAGGAAGGAAGGAAGGAAGAGCGAGCCTCCTAAACAAATCCAGAAACTAGAACTAGCAAATACTAAGTTGATTCCCAGATTTGAACACAAAGCTATGTTTAATTTGGAAGTTACTAATAAGAATCTACCACTGTGGATATTGGTGTATTTAATTGTGATACATAGAAAATATCTATGCAAGACGTGATTTAATCAAATGAGTTCTTTGAAGCTTCGAAACAAAGTGGATAAAGGGGACTAAATGACATTTTGACTTTGAGACCAAATGTAAAATACGTTTTCTAGGGTTGACTGAACAAGTCCACTTTGCACCCTGAGGCATACCATTTGCAGTCAGTCACCTGAGGGATAGCTCAGGCCTCAATGACACAACTTACTGTAAGATCATTACACAATGTTCTCAGAGGATCACATGACTCCTTGCCTTCTCACACCAATCACTGTCTACCCAAGACTTCAGTGGAGCCATACGAAAATGAGTCAGAGGGTGAGAAGATTTCCTTGTCTAAAGGAGGTTTACATCACGGAGTCACAGTTAAATGCTGCTCTGTTGTGGAGCTTGGAGATTTAATGTGTTAATGCCCAGGACCTGCAGGCTTAGGATTTCTGGAGCCTGGGAACAAGGCTCTCTTGTTTCCTGTAGATCTGGACTAGCATGGGACCTTCTTTGGACTGTGCACACTAGCAGAACAGAGCAGGAAGCTCTCAGTGTGATAGTGGACAAACAGGGATAGCATCTGAGAGGGTTCTGGACATTCCCAGGAGACTGAATCTTCCATGAATAGGCCTAGAAGCTAGATTCCCAAATCTGCTGGTCAGAGGGCCATAGCGCTGTACTGGGCAGATCATTTGATACACACATAACGGGGGCATTGGTAATACCTCCACATCACTGTGTCAGCACTTAAGGAGCAGCTCAGAGGACTTGGCTCTTTATAGTTAGCTTTTATGATTTATTTATTGATTTGCGTATGAGACAATCGTGTGTTTCTTGGGCTGGCCTTGAACTCACTATGTTGTTGAAGATGAGCTTGAACTTTTGGTTTTCCTGTCTATATCCTGAGTATGAGGATTACAGGCTTGTGCTACCACACGCAGTTGGTGTGGTGCTGGGGAGATGTCTCAAGGATTCGAGTTTGCTAGGCAAGCACTCCATCATCAACTGAGCCACACCCTACAACTACAGTTAGCCTTTAGTACAGGCCTTTTAGAATTATAGAAACTGGAGGGGAACCAGTTAAAAGCACTTGCAGGGAACTGGAGTTAGGTTCCCAGCTCTGCACCAGACATCTCACAACCTGAAACTCGAGCTCCAAAGGATCTGATGTCGTCTTCTGGCCTCTGAGGGTTGGACTCTCGTGCACAAACTCACACTCAGGCACAGACATATGCACAGAACTGTAAAGTACAGATAAAATCTTTTTAAAATTCAGATTTGAAGTGTATGAAAGAAGTTACTGAAAACAAAGTGTCACTGTGTGAAGACATGGTTGGCAGCAGAATTGACCAGGCTTACACAATTTTCACACTTACACAATCTTCCTTTCATTATTAAAGTTCCTTCGGTCTGTCACTCGAATATGTCACATGTGGTGTGGAGCAGCCTGCTAGCTGTTTATAAATATTTTTCATAGACTTCTCAAAATACAAAGAACCTGGCAGGACTCTTATATTTTAGTATTCCAGTACCCCATGAAGCCAGGTGCTTCCAAGACTCTTATGCTTTCGTAACTCCTAGCTGGTCTGCAGGGATGATTGACAGGTGTGTTCACCAGATGTGAATGCTGTTTTTTCTTAAAGTATAGGGATAGATGGAAAGGGTGAATCTAGAAATTAAGACAGCAAAGTTTGGGCCTTGACCTTTCGTTCTTTAGTGAAGGGGGTAAGGACAGAACAGATACCAGGCTACAAATACCTGAGTATACAGACATCCATGCGGAAGAGCGTTATCTGGTAGGCATGAGCCTAGCAAGCAGTCATCCCAAGAAATGACAGTTAACTGGTATATGAAATCGAATCAGCTCTTATTCATAGAAACCGGGGTAGGGGGACAGTGGGGAGAGGGACTCAGCCACACTCAGGCATTTCACTGAGGCAGCTGTTCAGACTTTATTGGAGAAGACAGGACTTGCTGATGAATCTGACATCATTCTGGGTCCCAGGCTCTTGACTGGCAAAGTCAACAAACACAGTCTTTGTGCCTTACGTTCCTGGCTTTCTGTGTAGAAACTGTGCACCACGGGCCGCAGGACACTTGTACTCTATTGTAAGAGGAACACACTGATTCCATCTTACTCCAAGGCCTAGATGTGCCCTAAAGGGACAGCCATCAAATGGAAATCTGCCCTTGGTCACATGGCAGTGACATAAGAAGTATCCCAGACAGGAGACTGGATATTTCAATCCCACTGGTGAGTAGAAGTGCAGAGACACAGGTCTGCCCGTATGTGTGTCTATTTCCTGGGCAGCCAGCAGCTACCATTCACACACATCTCTCTGTCTCTCCACCCAGGAAGCATACTGAGCCTTCATGACATAAGATCCAGAGTGGACTTGGACATTCATGAGACTCCAGCTACGGGGTTCTTCCCACACACGAGCCCTCTTCAAAGCCTCCTTTGAATTTTACGGTCACAGTTTTGAATGAATGTTCTTTAAAGAAAGCCCTGTATTGGATAATTTTTGAGCTCTGCAGAACCTTGACCAGCCTCTGCTATGGGCAGTGGGAAAAAAATGTACAAGAATTCTGTAACTGTCAGTCTGACACCAAGTCTGCTGTGACTGAAGCAGGGTAAACTCAAACCAGACCTCCCAGGTCCTCTGAACACTCCTCAATGTCCTGCTTCTCCTCTGTGTCAGCTTCACCTGACCTGAACTTCAGTGGCTTAGTATAGCTGAACACTCCAGGGACACAGCATTGCCCTGACCCCTGACCCTTGACCCCTGTGTGAAGCAGGAACATCCAGCTGTCACTGCGACCTTGAGCATCCTAGTATCAAAAAATGGCTCTGCTGGCGTGTGCTCAGTTGGGTCATAGGGGAAACTCCAAACAAGACTCAGTTTCTTCCATCGCTAATTCTTCCCGTGTTTTTCTCATTATGACCTTAGCTGGGATGGAGACACACATGCATTCCTACTTAACTGCTTCTTACTGGGCACAAACCAGCTCTTGGCATGTGGGTGCTTTTATGCCCCAAATCAGAACCCGGTTTCATTCTGTGTCTTCTGAGGTGAGTGTGATCAGGCAACCTTGATCCATCCCTGTGGTGTGACTGAAATATCAGGGCTGTACCGTATAGAACATCAGGTATAGGCACATGCACACATAGTGCTGTGATTGGGTTTTGGTTAACCCTTCCCCCATCAGAGGGAACACAGGTAGCTGCATTTCTATGATCCCCTTGTTAAGGAAAAATCACAAATGTGTGTGACTCAAAGTCCCTGAGAATGTGTGCAATCTTCTACAAGGATTTTAGCTATACTAGAACAGGGACCTCCACTATGGTTGTCTCTGTTAATCAGAAGAGCACATTACATCTAGTGCTTTTCTTAAGTTACCCCCCTCTTGCTCCCTCCCTCCCCTCACTCTCACTCCCTCTCCTTCTCCCTCCTCCCCTCCCCCTCCCCCCTCTCCTGCCTTTTCGTGCCTGTTAAACGTGGTGAGCTGTGCCCTCATCTGGCCTTTTGTCTGCTTCCCTGTTTTTTTCCACCTCAACAAACCAACCTTCAGTCAGCAACACTTCTCTCTGGGAGTCCTTCACTTATGCATATTACCTGCTGCTCTCAGCGAGCCCTTTGAAAGGAGGGAAAAGCTGGTTCCCTTCCTTCCCTTAATTTAGTGAGTATGAGAGACTGGCCTCTTCTGCTTGGCTTTGAACTTCTGATCACCAAGCTCCCTTCCCTGTCAGGGAGCTGGCACCTGAGCAGCAGCAAGAAGCCAAGAAGTTTGAGTCATGCCTGCCTCTTTGCAGGGCACAGTGTCCTTGAGAGGCGCAAGGCCAGGCCTGTCTGTGGCTCACTTTGCTCCTGGGCCATGCCTGCCACTCCTCCTTCCAAGGAAATGGAGGTGGCTCCCAGAAGACAAATGTGAAGGGCCAGAGAACCGAGGAAAGTTGACAAAAGTCTCTTTCTGCTTTGCTTCTTGCCTGTGACCACCAGTAATAAACTCGTCTTTGCCGGTGTGGAAAACAATATTAACTCTTACAGGAACCTCCTGGCTATTTTTGCAATGAAGAAAATAACTGTTTTCATTTGAGAGACTGTAAATAGGGCCCTTGCATTGGCTGCGTAGAAACTGTGTTGCTTCTATGAGAAAAGCAGAAGGAAACCCTGCAGAGGCTTCCTCAACCTCCACAGTTGCTTCTGGGCTGGCACTCGCTGCCAGCTCTACCCCTGCTGCTGTACCTATCCTGAGATTATGTTCAAATTCATTCTAGACTCAGGTTGGGACTCTGAAGGGATACACTCACAGGAAGCAGTGGCTTTCTGCAGGGCTCGCACAGGTGGGCTGACTGCTTAGGACGTTCATTGTATAACTCAGAGAAAGGCTGCCTAAAGCCACATGGGTGGGCTTTTTGTCCTCAGCACATGCTGTCATTCAGGTAAATATAACAAAACATACACATGTACAAATACACACACATACAAACATACATGCACCCATATTCATATGTGCACATATAAGAACACACATGTGCACACACACAAACACACACATATATATGCACACACAACATGCACACATACATGTTCACCTCCCCTCTAACAAGCACAGAAGCCTTTTTAGAATTCTTCCTTGAAGGAGGAGGAGGCATGCCCTCAGCCCTGAAGGAAGGAGCCCAAACCCCTGTTTTTGTTAGTTCTGGGTCTGCTGGCAATGAGCCACCTGTGGGCTCACTCTTTTGTCCCCCAAAATGTAAGCTGTCCACATTGGTTACAAGTGGAGATGAAGATATTGGGGAGTAGCACTTCTGGCCACAGATGTTGGTGGGAGGAAGGAGGGGTAAGAAGAGGGAGGGCTTCTTAAAAATGCATTCTCCTGAATCCGGCAGGCAGGCAGGATCGCACACTCTAGCTAGCTAAGCCTGTTTCCCTAAGCCCTCCACACCACTCAAGTGCATAACTCAGGAGAAAGAGTTCCCTTGCTCCTTACTGAACCACATTTTGGGAGGTGAGGGGAAGGTGGTATTAGGACAACAGACAATCTGGCTAAAGTTTGTCAGTCTCTAGCCATGTGTGGAAATGCCACACGTGACTTCTGGGTCATGTTCTGTGGTCATTTATTCTACTTCTGAGGGAGCTGTTAGGAAATGAAACCCAGGAAGGTTTGGAAAGAGCATGGCCCTGGGACCCACGTGCGAGGTGAGTCTGTAATTAATCCTTCACCTGAAGTTACCCTGATGTGCAGTGTTCACACGAGGATGGCATTTAAAAGCACATTCCAGTTTAATGTGACACTTTCCTTTGATTTTTTTTAAGCATGGTTGTAAATTGGAGAGAATTTGTCACCTAAGGCTATTACTGATGGTGACCTGTTTGTTTAAACTTTTCAGGAGAGAAGGCAGAACAGAAGTAGCAGAGGCTGCTTGTGAGTGTGAGCCTGTGATTTGAGATGGCCAAGAGGGAACTTTGAAGTGTATATATAACCTCGACAGTAGGCTGAGGTTGGGGTGGTGAACACATGCAGACTGAGGGAAGGGAGGCTGAACGTTTAGACTGTCCAGGGCTCGGTTTGGACTTCAGTTTTCCAAAGTTAATATCTTCGTGTGCAGTGAGGTTTCTAACCTGTGACTTAAGGCATCGGTGAGCTCATGTCTAAGAAACAAATTCTTACTCTTTTCAGGCGACTGAATGGAAGCGCAAGACAGCAGGCTTTTCAGGGGCCAGTGTGAGGAGTTTGCCTGGTAATGCACTCATTAGTCGAAAACAGACTAAATCCACATGAAATTATGCATACGTTCGTTGAGGAAAGCAGCATTCTCTGTGGGCCGTGAACAAAGCGGTTTCTCCAGTCAGACTGCTTCCACTCTCTGACTACCTCAGAAACCCACGGAGCCCTTTCTTTTTGTTGGGATAGGTGACAGATTTTCAAATGTTTGGTTGAGGATTTGCCTTACTTCCACCTAAACTGACTTCGCCACTGACAAAGGAAAGTGACAGACAGCCGGGGAACTTAAGGAAGAACTATATAATCACCGAAAAATCAGTAGCACACTGGCTCCGACATACGACATAGGAGAATACACTAGACCCCACAGACCCTCAGCCTGCTGGGCAACATCTGGTTACTTTTCTTCTGCAGGCAAGCACTCTCTTTTCTCTTTGCCCCATCATTAAGGAAAAACCTTTTTTTTTCCCACATGTAAACAGCATTGTAAATCCCCCCAGATAAGCTTGGCCGGCTTGCATGACTTAAGAAAGTTTTTAAAAAGAATCACAACGTTTTCATTACCTTTGGAAGTCAAGTTTTTCAGAAGCATCTCCAGCATGCTGCCTGCCCCCACAGCGACATACACTGCAGCTTCTTACCTGCAGAGTGCCCAATGCAGGCTCCTGGGTGGGCGGGAAATTAAGACCAGGCAAGGAAGTGATCCAGGGTGCCTTGGAAAGGTAGGTGCTGAAGGTTTTTCAAAGTGAAGAAACACTCTTGCTGTTCACTGTCAGTCAAAAACAAGTTCGTACAAGTTTCTGAGAGGAATTACCTGAGGGAAATGAAGAGAGAAAGGAGGAGATTGGAAGAGACTGACTGGGGAAGGAAGGACAGAGAAGGAGGGGGGAAGGGAGGGAGACGGGGTGGGGGAGAGAGGGGGGAAAGGGAAGGGAAGGGAAGAGAAGAGAGGGAGAGAGGGAGAGAGGGAGAGAGGGAGAGAGGGAGAGAGGGGGAGAGAGAGGAATTGAAGGAAGGAGCCCATGATGTCAGCATGTCTAAGGTTTTAAGGAAATCTACAGACCAGCATGGGGCGGCTTGGAATGGCAAGGACTCCCAGCTCTCCAGGCACCTGTGTATAAAAGAAACTGAAGTTCTTACTAAGGAACACGGGTTCATTTCTGAAGAAACTTTGTCCCCTCTTATCAAAGTCCATTTTAAAGGTCCCTTTGCTTAAGTAAACTATAAACAAACAGATTATCTTTCTTAAGGAACCCGCCTGAACCTCCTGTTCTCCTCCCTCTTCCCTCTCCCCACCCCAAATGAATACTAATCAGAACCCACAGCTCCCAGGGAAAGCAGGGACCAGCAAGCTCAGCCCTACCCTATCAGCGAGAAAGCCACCGTGAGGAGGGAACGGCTGTTTTCAGTTCTGCCCTCTATGCTACAGTGATGGATTTTGTTCTCGTTGTTTGTTTTGTTTTTGTTTTTTTGTTTTGTTTGGACGGGTTTTGTTTTCCTTCCAGTAGTTGGAAAGATAAAGGTTAAATAAAGTTGAATTCTTTTAGATGGGATGTGGGACTTGGGCTGGAGTTCTGGGTTAATATTAGGGTTTTAACATCCTTGCTTATCTGGCATCTCATCATCATCACCATCATCACCATCACCACCATCTCTATCATTACAAATTAGTCAGTCATACTGGGAGCATCCTCTAATGAGAGAGTTCTGGGGCATAGAAAGGGAGTGACTGTATCTCCAGTCTGTGTCCCTCCTACACTCCCAAAATTGAGGGAGAGTGGGACACCCACAGCTTCTGTACCCTTCTGCCATCTCACAGCAGTGTGAAGCATCCTCAGAGAAGGAGGGGTTTCCCAGGGAGCTTCCTGAGTTGCAGGAGAGCAAAGGCTTTGTCACAGAGAACAGGGTGGCACACTTGTCCCCCTGCTGTGCTAGGCAGCTGAACCTCTGGCCTTGTTCAAGGCCCATCCCACTCTCATTGATCAGGTTTTTGCCCACAGGTACACCTTCCTTATCAATCATTGATCAGGTTTTGGCCCACAGGTACTAAAGTGTTTATAAAAAGATAAAGAGAGGGGAGATATATTCTATGGGGGTGTGGTGAGGTGTGGGGGAAGGGGATGTCTCAGCAGGCCCATGCCAAGGCATCCCTTTCACCCCCCCCCCCCGAGGGACAAGCCACATGACTGTATAGTATAGAATAGTTTATTCAGGGTATGGGGAGGGGAGTTAAGAGAGTAGTAGAGGCAGAGAAAGGCAGAGAAAGAGAGACAGAGAGAGAGAGAGAGAGAGAGAGAGAGAGAGAGAGAGAGAGAGTAGAGAAGTAGAGGCCTGCCATGAGCACATGGAGAGAGAAGGGGGAAGAGAAGGGGGAGACAGGGAGCAAGAAGGGAAGAACAGGAGCAGGAGCAAGAGAGTGAGGAAGGGGCTAACAGCCCCTTTTATGGTGACTCAGGCCTACCTAGCTGTTGCCAGGTAACTGTGGGGTGAAGCTTAGACAGAAAGCTAACAGGTACACCTTCCCAGGTGGGTCCTATCTAACACATCCCCAGTCCAACTCTTGGCCTCCATTTTCCTTGCTACAAGTCAATTACCACTCTAGGAAACTGCCCTGACTGTAGCATTTACTGTCTGTTCTCCATTTTGGAATTCCTCATTTGCGTTGTTATTAGATATATCCTTCCAGGGACACCCAAGACAGTAGAAATCCCCTTACAAGTGTCCTAGCTCCTTGTAAGTTTATCTACATATTTCTATATTATTTGTATTGTTATATATACCATGATATATAATACAGATGTATTTGCCAATGGATTGATGATGACCATGATAATTCATAGGTTATCACAGCTTCAGTTCTTCTTGTATTTGTTACATATTTTCAGTATTGGCTTCCATTATTTGAATCTTCTTATCCAAAGATAAAAACTCTTGCAAAAATTTTATGTTTGATGCTAAGACCATAATATCATGCTTAGACGATTAGTTGTTGTTTATGGGGAAGGAAAAAAAAATCAGAGAAGTTGAACTGCCCAAAGCCAGATCTACAAGGGTGCAGACAGACATTCAGGACAGCTCTTTCCACAGTCTCAGTCCATGTATGTCTCATGGCTATGTATGTTTCCTCTTAGTCCACGGGGAATATTCATATGCATGTGTGCATGTTCCTTCCTCTTCACATGCATGTGTGCATGTT
>NW_021620749.1:2746246-2763944 GCF_004785775.1 Grammomys surdaster
TCACATGCATGTGTGCATGTTCCTTCCTCTTCACATGCATGTGTGCAGGTTCCTTTCTCTTCACATGCATGTGTGCATGTTCCTTCCTCTTCACATGCATGTGTGCAGGTTCCTTTCTGTTCACATGCATGTGTGCAGGTTCCTTTCTCTTCACATGCATGTGTTCAGGTTTTTTTCTATTCGTATACATATGTGCAAGTTCCTTGAACAGCATATAACACACCCCTTACAGTTTAAAACCATTTGGTTTCTTACAGGTTCATGTCTAGTAGAGTCAAAATTCATTCATGAAGAAAATGATAATAATTTATAACATAATGATAATGACAATGAAAAAAGAAAATCAAAAGTAGTATATATACATTTAAAGCATTATATTCTAAGACAGTATTCATTGTGGTAATGTTTACCTTTTTATTCCTTATAATTGATAATATATCAATAATTAGATCTTGTGGTTACAAATCTTACAGAATTTCCCACATGAGGAGACATTAAAAATACTCAAGTGGGGTGCTCACGTGAGAATAAGAAAGTTCTAGAAGAGCCCTCCAGCAAGATTTCAGTCACAGAAGACAGACTTTGTTTTCATGATTTAATAGCTGAATGACCTGTCTAGATATTTCTGGAAATTTCTGAGGCTCAAGGGAGTAGGAAAACCTTTTAATCCTGACAAAATTTGAGTCACTCAATCTCTCTTTATCCAATGAGTAAAATCTGCTTCCTGTCCTGGGGTTAAAGGGCAGATTTGTAAGTGACAAGATCTGAGATTGGCTGCACCAAGCAACAGGATTGGTTGTTGTCATCCAAGTTGGTTAAAGTAATTGATCTGGCAATTGATCTAGCCTAAAACCCAACCAGAATGACTTGCCAATAAGCCACTTACTCATCCTACTCTCCTTCCTCTTCCCTTCCTCCTTCTTTCCTCTCTAGTTTCTTTCTTTTTCCCTCTGAAAGTAAAAAATCATTATTCTGATATTGCAGTATGCTCACACTAAGTAGACAATGGCCAACATAACTGTAATGCTAATCCAATGGGAAAATATACATTTAAAAAGCTAGGTTCACTACACATGGCCTCTGCTGAGGAACTGCTTGCTTTTTAACTTTCTCCTGAGTTCCTGGGTGATTCTAGTGCCTCTTGATCACATACTCGGTGTCAGTGAGTGATGGCCCAAGCTGGTCGGGGATCACATTTCCTCTCTCCTCCATCAGTTTAGACTTTATTATTTTAGCTGCTGCTGCTGGTTCAACCTCACATCTCCCTCATATGCAGCCTGCTTGCCTTGAGCACATTTTCTGTCAATGGAGCCATTTCCAAGCAGTTCCCATCAAAGATGGGTGAAAGACAAAGACACAAGTTCACTGTTGACAGTGTGAGCTGGTCAGTAGCAAATCATTGCCTGCAGGGTGGAGTCACCAGATCCACTGCACTCACATCCGTCCTTCCTTCCACACTCTAACCTGGACATCCAAAGGTGTGCTTGCATGCTGGCTTATGTTAAGTCTTCTACTCAGTCTTATTGTTATTTAGCTCTGCATCGAGTAGATGGGTAACTAACTCCCTAAGCCAGACAGTTGGCTGTTATGGGCATGTCTCTACCAGATCTCCAAGCAGGGATTATTATGTAAAGCAGGCTGATTCTCCTCAGCCCAACACTGCGAGGATCACTTTTATATATTGAAGTAGAATGTTGCAGACCCTGGGAGTCATGCCCTGTATAACCTCGAAGACCAACTTCAGAAGACACCTACATTTTATTTCACTTCTCTCCTCATGTTCATAATTTCTCAATTGGACCTCACTTGATGACAACCTGAAGGTTGTATTGTGGCACCTCTCCTTTTGGGGTCAGTGATAGCAATCAGTGGGGACAGTTATTCTATCTGCTGAGCACAGTTGCTGTTCCCAAACGCCTCCAGTCATGTTGTCCAAAGACTCCCCCTCTTTAGGTCCCGCTTGTTCTCATATGCCTTTTTAGGATACTTCCACTCCTGAACATAGACAGGGCCTCTTTACTACCTTCCCCAAGTAAGTACCTAGTTTCTGGCAGAGACTACAGGCTCATGTTGCTATTTGGGGGGAAGGGGAGGCATTATTTTGTCTAACTTAGCATTTAGTGGTAGAACCATGTCATGACCCTAAAGCACCATGATAGATTCCTTGTAGGAATCCCGATTCTTTATAAGCACCCTGTCCTCTTCATGCACACAGACAGAAAAGCTCGGGGACCTGCAAGTACACCCTCAGCATTTGTTATAGGCAGGGAAGGGGAACACCTGCGCTTTTTTGGGTTTTGATGCTGAAAATTTTCCCATTGCACAACTGTCACTTCTTGCCAAATATTCCAGTTATTGTGGAAAAACTGAGCAATGAAAATTGGTGTAATGACGCCAAGTGACAGAGCTCAGCCCAGCTGTCATTACGGTCTCCAAGAATGCGTGCCGAAGGAATAGGGGTGGGGAGGGAGGGTACCCCTGACTTTTAGATCCCTCCTTCAAACCCTACTTTAAAAAATATATATATAATTTTTTTTACCTAAGTCACAGTGGGAATTAGCGTGACATTGTGTAGAAAGCAATGTTCACACGGCACTTGAAAGTCTGCACTGAGAAGAAAGCTGGACCTTGCTATCTGTCCTGCTGCCACATCCACAGTCACCTCACAGGTCTTACCCCTCAAGTCTATCTGAGACAATTGTGCACCCAGAGACACGCTGAAGATTACATTTTGACTGTCCTTTTCCTCAACAAGCCAGCGTGGAAAATTAAAGCAGCTAGAGAGTAATGAAGGAGGCCAAGATCAAACTTCCCAAACTGTATTCAGACACCGTTGATTTCCTGAGCATTTACACTCAAACAGACTCAAAAAAGAGTGACTGGATTTACTTAGCTTCTCCGTTAAGAAACAGATCTTGTGTTTATTTATTCTCAGTGTCTCTCTGTCTCTGTCTCTGTCTCTCTCTCATCCATGTTTGTGTGTATGTGGTGTGTGTTCATGTATTTCTATGTGTACAGGTGTATGTGTGTATGTGTGAAGGCCAGAAGTCAGTCTTAGGTATCATTCCTCAGATTGTATGTTTGTGTTTGTGTATGTGATGTGTGTGTGTGTTCATGTGTCCCTATGTGTACAGGTGTATGTGTGTATGTGTGAAGGGCAGAAGTCAATCTTAGATATCATTCCTGAGACCATCCACTTTGGTTTTTGAGAGTCTCTCACTGAGATATTAGGCTCAGGCATTAGGCTAGTCTAACTGGCCAGCAAGCCCCAGGGATCCACTGGTCTTTGCCTCCAGAGTGCTGGAAATGCAAGCGTGTTCTACTGGCTTTTTACACTGACGTCGGAGGTGGAGACTAGGCTCTTATGCTTGGGTGGCAAGCACTTTATCCACTGAGCCATCTCCCTAGCTTTATTGCTGCATTCATTCTTGGTCATGTACAGGAGGAGGATTCTGTTGCCTCTGCCTCTCTGCCTCTGCCTCTGCCTCTGCCTCTGCCTCTGCCTCTGCCTCTGCCTCTGCCTCTGCCTCTGCCTCTGCCTCTGCCTCTGCCTCTGCCTCTGCCTCTGCCTCTGCCTCTGCCTCTGCCTCTGCCTCTGCTTCTTGTCCTGTCCCTCTGGCCTGCTTTGCTCTTGTGGCCACTCTAACCCACAGTGGACCTACTTGCCCTTCTCCAAATGACTTTAACTGAGCAACTTCCACTAATCTCTGGCTACCTCAGTTCAGCTGACTTCCCTTCCGAAATCCATGTGTATTTGTTAGGCAGTGGTATTTGAGAGGCTGTAAGGCTCTGATTTATGAATAAATAAAGAATTTATAATACTCCATGAAGAATGAACCCAAACTAGAGTACTCAGATTATCAATTTAGCTTCATTTTAACGTCTTGGGCAAACAGGTCTTGTGAGTTGCTCAGTGCCTTGTCTTCTGGGCCACCTCATAGCTACAGAGCACAGAACAGTGCTTGCCCAGGTCATTGACAAACTAGTTCTTCTTGGCAAGAAGTTGAGCAGCCGTGGGGAGATGGAGGGCAATAGAGTTTTCTCTTGGCCATTAGTTCAGAGTCTGTGGAGATGCTACTTGTGACCTGGGAAAAATTAAACCTTTATCTGAACTGCTTTTTGTACTAGGCAACTGAGCACAACAAATTTACATCCAGGGCTCATGCATCATGCAGAGAGAGGAGTCACATGACCCCATGTCATGAGCACAGGAGTCACATGACCCCATGTCATGAGCATGAGACTCACATGACCCTGTGTCCTGTGTCTTCTGTTAGAAGACACTAATGAGGAGGCTTCTATGATGGCTAAAATCTAGACACACTTCCTGCTTTCCGTTTTTTCTTTTCGGTGGCAAGTTCTTTGCTGTGTTTTTACCTGTGCTCATGTGCAGGAACCTCTGGGAACATCCACAGGTTCTTGCTTCTTGACTTTGTACACAATCCAGTCCCTTCGAGAATTGTCTGTTCCCAGTGACCCTGAACTACCTTAAAATACTTCCAAAATTTCCCATCCCTTAAAGAACCAGAGTTTCTCCAAGAAGAATAGGGAAGAGCAGTCTTGTTTCCCTTTCCTTACTCGATTGCTTTTTTGGGGGGAAGGTCAAACCATTTTAGTGGTTAAATAGGTTGTATTATTCAAATGAATAGAATTTCATTAGCTGGTTCCTAGGAAATTGAATTTAATCAGGCAAATTTTCCTGGAGCGCCTAGTGCTGCCCCAGTAATTTGTAAGGTTTATTTAGCATTATTTTCTGACTTTGATCACGTGCATGCATTCCCAGAAATCAAGTATGAGAGTCTATCTCCTATCATGGTTATAGAATCTAAAATAATATTTGACAGTGCTTTGAACAGCCTTTCTGTTCATTTGCTAATGGAGTCCTAGTGCTGTCCAACCTTGGGTCAATCAACAGAGACAGTGTACTGATCTAAGCAAGTGCCATGTGTATGTAATGCTGCCTGCTGTTCTCTGTGTCCAAAGTGCCATTTGAATCACAGAAATTCACATGGGCAGAGCCAGCATAGCCCACATTTAGAAGTAACGACAGTTGACAGTTCACTGGGTCCTGGAGATGGAATTTTTAGTTAAGAGGGTAGCCTGCGTCAGCAGGGCACTTTCCAGTGTTTGCTGGGTATTGAGTTTCTTCCTCAGAATTCAGGGAGCAGAGTGGGTGGAGGAGTCAGGAAGTGGAAAGTACTTCCCTCAGATCTGCGTGCTGGACGTGAGCCTGCGAGAAAACAAAGAGCTCAGGTAGAAGATGAACTGGAAATGATAAGAGAAAAACCAACTTGTTCTTCTGAGGTGAACTTGACAAGCAGCTGTGAAGGGCACAGGAACTCTCAGAACTGCAGGGACAGCGTTGACGCCAGTGACTGACTCCAGCCAATCATTCTATCTGTTTCTCTATTGACATGTACCGTTTACTTACGTGCCACTGTGACTGAATACCTGACATAACCAATCTGAAGGAAAAGGGCTGCTTGGCTCATGGTTTTAGACAGGTTTATCCAAGTTTGTTGGTTAAGCTGAACATCATGGCAGAGGGCCTGTGTGCCTAGAGACTTCTACAGCTCTCCACAGGCAGAACATAAAGATACCATGAGAGACCAGGGACAAGAAACCTCCAAGGGTCTGCCCCAACCCCAGTGGCCTACTTTCTATAATTAGATCACATCTAAAGTTTTCAGAACCTTCCAAAAAATGTACCCCTAGCTGGAGAATCATGTCTTCAAAGCATGGATCGGCTGAAAAATGTTTCTCTTCAAATCATGACAGTACCCATGTACACACCACGTAGCTTTCACTTTTGAGCTTTATTGTCTGACTTGACCTTGCTCTTAAAATTATAGCTGAGGTTAACTTCTGACATGAAAATCCTCCTGTCAGAAGGCTCCATTCCAGCTGGGTCTCAAGCATGAATTTTTAAATTATAAAGGACAATCTTCAGATGTTAAGTTTGTGGACTAAGGTCGATACTATCGTCATGATTATTGGGTATTACACCCATAGCCTTGTCTTGAGCCCAACACTTCCTTACAGAACTCTTAATATACTTCCTCCAGGTCATCTGTGGACCCTTGAGTACAGAGTCGGAACCCGGACAGTAGCCACAGCCCTCATACAGATGGCTAGGAAAGCCAAAGTGGATCTGGAAAGATCTGCTCCACATTGTAGAAAGACACCTTCAGTATCTATTGTTTTACACTGTCAGTAACTAGCAACAAGGGTGGGATGGAGTTGGATTTAGAATTGGGTCTCCAGCTCCTTGCCCCTTCTTGCCTCCTTCTCCAAGACTTCTCGTGGTCTCTGGCTCGGTATGCCTTTCCCTGGCCTTTCTGATGTTCCCAGACTCTGTGATGACGGTACCTATAGCAATCTCTTGTGGGCATGGTGGTGGCTCTGCCATTTCCTGCCAGCTATGGGCTAGTCACCACTCTTCAAAAAGCATCTCAGACCAACAATGCCCGTGTGGTCATCTGCATCAGGATGTGTCCAGTTTCCTTAGCTAGCCATCTGGACTTCATTCAACCCACAATCCAATTACTGAGAATATCTTTTATTAAGAAGGAAAAGACTCTTATTGGTCCAGAGGACTTATTGGTAGCTCTCTGTTTCATAAAATAAATACCTTAGAAGTCACAAGCTTGTGGCTGGAGAGATGGCTCAGCAGTTAAGAATGCTTGCTAAGCAATAGTGAGGACCAGAATTTGGATACCAGTACCAAGCCTGGCATCCTGAAAGTATCTGGAACCCAGGTTCAAAGACAATGGAGATAGGAGAAATTCTGTGGTTTGCTGGCTTCCAGACTAGCTGAGAGAAATAATGAAATGGCCATTCCAGGATCAGAAGAGACTCTGTCTGAAACTAATTGTCACAGAATAATATAGAGGATACCTGATGCTCTCTTCTGGCCTCTGCATGCACACAGGCATGCCTTTCCCTCTATACATACACACACACACACACACAAACACATAAACACACACACAGATACATACATATATATATACACATAGACACACACAAGCACATACATATACATGTATACACACAAACACGTACATACACATACATACACAGACACATACATGCATATACATATACAAACATATACATATGCATACACATAAATACATATACATATGTATACATACATACATACATACATACATATATATGTGGGTCTGTGAAAGGATAGCTTGGTTTCTGGTGTGGCATAGGCCTCGAACTCCAGACCCCAGTGGAACAACAGCAGGTGTGCAGCCATGCCCCCAGACCCCAGGCTCCTGACACGCCATTGACCTATGATTTTCGGTCATATAGGGCAATACAGACCCTCCCTAAGAGACGTTTGCATCACGCAACACAGGTAGAGGGTGTGACTACAGGCCTCAGCCTCAAGAGATTTACATACTAATGAGAAACCTGAAGGCCACAGGGCATAGCCAATTAAGTATTCTTCCCAAGACTCTTCCCCCCTTCTCCCTCCATATTTAACTCAGGTCTGCCCTGAGTTTCATGGGGGTGCATCCAGATTCAACTACCATCCACCATGAAAATAAAGCTTTGGAACCATGGACTCCCTCGTGTCTTTTGGGGCTCACCATGGGGAACAACGGAGAAGGCCTTTGATGAGCTGCTGTAGCGGCAGCCACTGCACCTAACTTTCCACCTGGAGGACCTCTCTGTGTTGAAGAGGGGACAGCCTCTTCAAGCAAGCTACCTGGGCTGCCCACAGGGTGCCACCAGAGCTCTCCCTCTCACCTCTCACGGCTGCAGGCCAGTTTAGCTCAAATGTCCCCAGTCTCAACTCTTTCTCAGCTTCCAGCGGTGCCTGGGAACCCAAGAGCTTGAGACCAGTCAGTCCCCGGCCACTGCCTGGCCTGGCGATCCCCAACTCAAGAGCCCTGAGCCCCTGCGGAGCTTCAGACTGAGATTCTCTCACGACTGGGCACTGGGCACGAGCCCCGCAGCGCCCGCCCAGTGCTGCATGGAGGGAACTCAGTCAAAAATCCTGCATGCACTTCTGCTGCCCAGAGTTGTGGTCCCAGCCAACTGGGGCAGAAGACACTCAGGAACCACAACTGCCCAACAGGAATCCACACCTGTGCCCACGCTAGAGCTATCATTCCCTGAACACATACAACATACAGACACAAACACATATGCACATATACATATATATATATACATATATGTACAAACACATACATATACATACACACACATATACAACACATACCTATACATGCACATACATACTCACTCATAATTTTTTTAAATTATCACAAGCCTGACTTCCACTGCCATTATTCACCCATACTGCTGCCCATAGTACCTGCTGGATGAACAGTTTTATCTGAGAAATCCTGAACTCTGCAGTGTGCAGAGCCAAGGCTGGAACCAGAGATGGTGATCTCTTTGGAGCTGTTAGATTCAGTTCTGCCTGGAAAGGACAGTTGGACAGTTAGAGAGATTCGAGGTGTCCCATACTACCACAGAGGACTACTCCTGTTCTTGTAGAGAAAACCCAAGATGAGCCCAGGTCATAGTAGTCTAAGGAGAGACAGGTTGTCTATACTCAGGTCCTAACATCCAGTGCTGCTTGGATGTCTGTGTTCTGCCTGGAATATGGACTCTGCTCCCTTGCTAGCTTTAGAGTCAATGAGGGTGAGATAGACCAGGGCCTTCCTCTCTCTAGTCACTAGACAAGGATGAAACATTGCCAAAGCACAGTTAAGATCTGCTAAAAATCAAGGCTGTTCACAGAAGTTCTATAAACTCAGATTGTAAGCACTCTTTCTGCTGTTCACTTTTCTCAAAACAGAAAATGAAGACTTCCTAGTTAGCAGCTGGCAGACTAGACTCTGCTGTACTGTTCATCAGTTAGACAGACAGACAGACAGTCAGACAGACAGATTGCACTATACCAGCACCAGGTATCTTCAGTACCCCTTAAACACACCTTGAGACAACTATATAAAAACTTGTGTTTGGTTGCCTAGATCTTGGAGGTTCAGCCCCACCCAGAGCTGTTTAAAACAGTTTAGCCAGCTATTCTGCAGCCTTAACCTTCAAATAACATGTCCACTTGGCTGGGGGAGGCTGTCACTTCCTTCAGTGAGTGCTAAAGGACAGAGCATAACCTGCCCAATACATAAGCCTTAATCTCTGTGGCTGTGATTGGTCAAACAAGTGGCTATGATTGACCCAAAGACCCCTTCTGGGGCTGCATAGCAGGTTGTTTAAGCTCACTGAGTGAGTTGGCTGGCAGACACTCTGCCAGCCTGCCTCCTCTGGTATTGCAACATCAGGTAAAACGAAGGCCTCCTTAGAGCGGTCTCTCCTTGTCTCTGTTCAGCAATGCAGGCTGCTGCTGGAAGCCTAAAGAAAAACGCATCAGACAAGGATGGCGACAGAGGTGGTTTGGCAGTTATACAAGTCATGCCTGAATCCCACAGACTTTGTGTGAACAGGATAATGTGGGCACTGCCTGGTTGGACAGCTGAAGATCCCATGGCCAGGCAAGCACAACATTGATCACCCATAGACCCCAGACTTCCTGCTGTTACATGAAAACTCAACAGCACACACTAGCCCAATGTTAGTCTGCTGGCCAGCCCTGGGCCCTGGCTGACCAGAGAAAAGCTATGGTATCGCTCTTCCTACAGCATAGATCAACAAGCATCTGCTGAGGGCTGAAGGAGGCCGTGGCCCCATCTAGCCACAGCCTGAATACACCTGATGGAGCCTGACAGCCCCCTAATTCCATCCAGACAATCCCTTACACCTGCCAGGATCCTGCCCCTGATTAAAGGGCAGGTCTGCAAATGAGTGGTCTTGAAGCTGGCACCCAGTTACTGAGCAGCCCTCTGGGTACCCTGGCTCATGAACGAGCAAGCATCCAAGTTGCAGTATGATTCTCCAGTACTGCTTCGACAGAGATGGGGCCCAAGGCCTGTTAGTTGCCACTGACAACCAAAATAACTGAATCGTTTGAGAGAGTCCAGGATGGGAAGAAGGGAAGGGGAGGCAAAGGAGTGACTGGTAACATCTGGGAACTGATAAAAAGGAGCCAGCAGAAGAACCTGTGGCCTCTGGTCACCTGAAGAGTTGCACGGAACTGTCCTCAGGTTGAGAGATGTTACACTGGCCAAGGGTCCAGATCAAAAAAAGTCCTGGCACTGTGGGTATTTGAGAGGAAACTCTGACACTTTAAGGCTACAATGACAGAGGCAGCTGCTTCTTCCCCCACTGACCCCCACTGCTGTTTCTGCTGTACTCACACACTGCTGACTTAGTCCTGTCCACATAAAGGAAAAGAGCCCTCGGCCAGCCGATTGGTGAGAAGGAGGGAGCCACAGTCCACTCCTTTATGCTGACTTCCACATAGAGCGCAGAGCTCTTACTCTGAGGTACACTGAAGGAGGCATAGCTTGGCATCTACACTCAAGTCCCCTGACAGGCATCTAATCCGCCCCAGGCCTTTCTTTTTCCTTTCTAGAATCTGGTGGTTGAGAAACCAGTTTAACCACAGAGAGCTCAGGAACCCTGCATTACGGCTGTGTAGTTTACGTAAACAAGATGCTCACAAAGACGGTTATTATTTTTAAAAATGAGGCAGAAAAGGGAAATGGAGCCTGGGATTGGCATTCGGTTGGTTGAGTACTTGTTAAGCTTGCAGAAGCCATGAGTTCAATCCCCACCACTACAAGAAGCATGGAAGGTGACCTGTCTGTCATCCCAGCACTCCAGAGGCATAGGCAGGGGGTCTGAGCTCCCAAGTTGTCCTCAGCTATCTAGGGAGTTTAAGGCTGTTGTGGGATACAGATCTGGTCTGTTGGAGTGAGCTGAAGAGAGAGGAGAGGAGGAGAGAGAGAAGAGAGAGCTTAAGAGGTTTCTTAGGTGGGTCAGGTGTTATCAAATGTAAAGACAGAGTCAGATTAAGAGCCACTTAGCAAGTCTGTCTGAGTATTAAGGGCCAAGAGTTTAAATGAAAGAAACGTAGTCTCATGTTCCTAACTTAGAAACAGCACAATCCAATTCTTATGAAATGGCTCTTTGACCGTGATGAAAGGCAGAGAGCCAGAAACCACACCCCCTCCGGAACAAATGCAACCTACTACCTGTTTTAATAAAGTTTTATTTCGACAAAGCCATGTCCAGACATTTACAGATTATTTACCAAGATTCTCCTGGTAAATTGTCACATTTTGACACATTTGACACATTTGACAAAGCAACAATGTTACAAGTTAAGATACTTTCAAGCCTTTTCTAGATCAGTTTGCCAACTCTTGGTTTAGTAGACCAAAGAGCATAAAAAGCACTCTTCCCAACTGTGCAACAGAGTTTCTAAACAAGGAAGGCAAAGGTAGAATCTTTCTGGTTTGTTTCTTCCTGGGTATTGTATGTACCATTTGGTTAAGTAATTTTATTTACTTACCATCTACCAAGCTTTAGTTTAGCATCTATTGTGGGTGGACACTCTTCTTGTGTTACGATAATCAAGAGAAATAAAACCAACCATGTCCAGCTGCCTTTGCTTGGAGAGTAATGGGGAGCAGGAAGGTCGGGCTGACTGTTGTAAGGGCCCTGTAGGGTGGAGCAGTTTACCAGCAAAGATACAGAGAAAGCCTTAGTGGGGAAGCCTGGCATGGGGACTAGGCTGGGTGAGTGGGGAGGGATTTCAGCAAGAGGCCATGCAGGGTTACACACGATGGTCTAAGAACTTGGGTACAAGGTGGCTTTTGGAATCTTTAGTAGTTAAATGTTGAATGAAGTCTTCTTCTCTCTGTACTGTGTGTGTCTCTCTGTGTGTTTGTGTGTGTGTATGGATATGTGAATATGTATATGTGTGTGTATGTGCATGTTTGTGTCTGTGTACACATATGTGTTTGCTTATTTCATGTGTGTAGATGTCTGTTGGTGTGGATATATGTGTTATGTATGTGTATATACATGTGTATACTTGTTCATATGTATGTTCATGGGTATCTGTGGGTGTAAATGTGTCTGTGTATCTGTGTGTATGAATGTATATGTGAATATGTGTGTGTTTGTGTGTCCATGTGTGTGTCTCTGTGTGTGAATGTATATGTGAACATGTGTGTATCTGTGTGTCTGTGTGTGAATGTATATGTTAGCATGTATGTGTCTGTGTGTCTCTATGTGTGTTTGTGTGCATGAATGAATATGTCAATACTTGTGTGTGTGTTTCTGTGTCTGTGTGTTTGTGTGCATGTATATGTGTGTTTGTGTGTGTGAATGCATATGTGACTATGTGTATGTTTGTGTGTGTGAATGCATGTGTGAATACGTGTGTATGTGTGAATGTGTTTGTGGATATATGTGTGTCTCTGTGTGTGAATGTATATGTGGCTATGTGTGTGTCTGTGTGTGTTTGCATGTGTGTCGGTGTGTGTCTCTGTATGTGAATGTATATGTGAATATGTGTCTGTTTATGTGTGAATGTATATGTGAATATGTGTGTGTGTGTCTATCTGTGTGTGTGAATGTATATGTGAATATGTGTGTGTGTGAATGTATATGTGAATATGTGTCTGTGTGTGTATGTGTGTTTCTGTGTATGTGTCTGTCTCTGTGTATGAATGTCTATGTGAATGTGTGTATCTATCTGTGTGTGTGAATGTATATGTGATTGTGTGTGTGTGCACGTGTGAGCATGCACGTGCAGCATCTATGACATTGTCATGTTTCATAGTCACTTCCAACCTTAGTTTTTGGGACAAAGTTACTGAACCTGGAATACATTGATTCAGCTGGACAGGTTGGGCTGCAAACCTCAGGAATCTGCCTGTCTCTGCCTCCCTAGCACTGGGATTAGAGGTGTGTGGCTATGCTTTTTTTTTCTTTTTCTTTTTCTTTTTCTTTTTCTTTTTCTTTTTCTTTTTTTTCTTTTTCTTTTTTTGTGGAGGGATCAGACATGGATCCCCAAGCTTATGTGGCAAGCCCTTTACCGACTAAACCACCTCCCCAACCCAGAATCTTCTCATCAAAGTCCTTCCCCTCACCCCTAGCTGTCTTCCTGGCTTGTCCTGGCAAGTCCCTCCACACTTGCGAGAATCAGTGTGTGAGACAGAGATTGTAGAGTGCTTTTCCACAAGTGACCACATGTGAACTCTTGGCTCATAGGTTACGTAAGACTAGTGCCCATTTGGCAGAAACGAGCATGAGAGAAGGTCTCCTGAGAAGAACAACCTCAAACACATTGCCATTGAATGACCAGGCCTTTGGGTGCATTTTCTGCTTGGGTAAACATCAAGAGAACCTAGAGAAAGTGCACAGAAGTCTTTCCTGCCCTGAACAAAAGGAGTACGAGCAAAGTGGGTTAGAGGTGACTAGACCCAAAGGTAGAGGAACTACGAGCTCGTGCTGGTCCTCAACCCATTGCCATTGTCCTGCCAGGAAGAAGAAGCAAAGAGCTTATTAAACAGTAACCATGGGCACCAAGCCATCAAAGGCAGCAAGTTATGCCCCCACATCTTTGACTCTGAGGAGGTATTATCCGAGAAGGTTTGTTTAAAACCCAATATTGCTTCAATAACATGTTTTCACCCAAGTTCATTCACAGCATCATTTCAACATTTCATTCAAGATGCTAACAAAACTGTGGTGGCTAAAAGAGGACCCAGCAAGGGGAAAGTTCATTTACACAAGATGGAAATCCCACCAAGCTGCCCCAGACCTCCATGTCTGTCCACAGGTCAGTAGCGTCCAGCAGACAACTTCGTGTCTATGGGCTTGTCCTGCCTACCTGTGTTTTGAGCTCCAATACGCAGATCTTTTTTTTTTTTTTTAATAACCTGGAACAAAAGCAAGGCTCCAAATCCATGGGTAGGTGACCTGGATGGTCTGCACTCACTCAGGGGGAAACTGCAAACCTGAAAATTCACAGCAAGAAAAACATGTCTTACCAAAGTGCAAACCAGACACTTGGCACCCGCTCTGTGTGACGCAGGGCTCCCCGACTGGCAGGAAAACCACAGTAAAGAACTGATTATCCTGCAAGAGTGCATTCCACAGTCTGTCCAAGGCTATTTTTGTTTTACAATAAGGTACAATATGTTCCGTGATGTTCCCTGGCACTTAAAAAAAAAAGTATATCTGTATACTCATTAATTCTAGTAAGTGACAGAGATCTGTCAGTCGCGTAAATGAACGTGTCAGGTTTGGGGTATTTATTAAATTCAATAGCAGTGATAATACACACATGGAATGTTTTTAATAATCAGAACACTCGTGGCTGCTCCCACCTGTGGATTGTGGGAGTCATATATGACAGTAGTAACTGAAAGACAACTCAGGTAAACTGAGTTTTATGGACCGAACACCAAAATATGATGTTTTCTAGCAAAATAAGTATATTTAATCATTTTTAAATCAAAGGTCAGTTTTGAAAGTCATGGCTAGTCAACCATTATTTGGTTTACCAAAAAAAAATAAAAAGAGAGAGAGAGAGAGAGAGAGAGAGAGAGAGAGAGAGAGAGAGACAACAAACCAATCCAAACAAATAAACAAACAGAAAACAAAACAAAACTAAGGCCCCTCATCGAGGGTGCCAGGAACTTAACTGGCAACAAAAAAAAAAGTTTCTGTTTTAAGTTAGAGTCCGTAAACACTAAAAGGGCTTCAGAGGAAGGAACAGTTCACCCCAACGCCCCCTCCCCCCAATCATCCAACAGCACAGATGCATTTGAGAAGAACTTTCCATTCACCTCTGAAAGGAAAGCAGACAACCCCTGTGAGGCTAATCCTGGCAGCCAGACCTGGCATCTGCTCTCAGGTTCAGGAACTTCTTCTTGCTAATGCTTAACCTGTTATCCCAACCACTTTCCCTTCCCCAGACCTGCCTAGCTACTTTTTAACCATTTCAGACCAGGAAGTTGGACAGAGTGAACTGACATCCCGTTGTCTGCTGTTGCTGCGGCAGGTCTCAACCCTAGAGCTCAGCAAATTCCTCCTTGTTTGTGTCCTTTGCAGACTTTGAAAAGTTCAGAGTTCAGAGGTCAAGAGAGGGTTAGCCATCTGCAACGCCTTGGTGAAAGTCCAGTGTGTGTGTGTGTTGTGTCCGTGTGTGCGTGTGTGTGGTACATATGTGTCATGTGTGTACGCATGCACAAGGGGAGGGGACAGAGGTCAAGGATTGGAACCTTCCTTTCATGCTTAGAGACAGGGTTTGTCACTAAACCCTACATTTGCTGATTCAGCTAGACTTGAGTCCAGTAAGCCCCAATAATCCTCCTGTCTCAGCCTCTCCAGTGCTGGGACTACAGGTGCACACCATAGTGCCTAACTGTTTACACAAGTGCTAGGGGTTTAAACTCAGGTCCTCATGTTTGTATGGCAGGCATCTTCCTGACTGAGCCATCTCCCCAGACTCTACTCTGTGGTTCTTGATGGCCTTTTCAAGAGAAAAATAAGAGAGGGACATACTTTTTGTTTGTTTCATAAAGCATGCTGATACTCAGAGAAAGGTGATGGGAAGGTAGGAAGAAACAGCACATCGTGTGTGTGTGTGTGTGTGTGTGGTGTGCATGTGAGTATGTGTGAATGTATGTGTGGTATGTGAGTATGAGTGTGTGTATGGTGAGTGTGTGTGCATGTGTGTGTGAGTGTGTGTGCATGTGTGTGGTGAGTGTATGTGTGGTCAGTGTGTGTGTATCTGTGTGGTAAGTGTGTGAATGTGTATGTGGTGAGTATGTGAGTGTGTGCGATGTGTGTGAGTATGAGTGTGTGTGTGTGTGTGTGTGTGTGTGTGGTGAGTGTGTGGGTGAGTATGTGGGTCAGTGTATGTAGCAAGTGTGTGGTGTGTGTGGTGTGTGTGTGTGTGTGTATGTGTATGTACAAACTGGAAGCTCCTTCTGGGGCTACAGTTAAAAACAACAATGCTCACTCCACAGATTTACACCTCATAAGGAAACATACACAAGCAGGATTATTGTTCCAATTTTTTGACATCAACTTTGCTGAGAAGATTAGGAACTCAGAGCCAAACATCTGCATCAAATGATAAATCTAAGGCGAAAATGTCCTTTTCCATTGCTGGGAAGTCGCAGCAGCAGCTCGGACACAGGAGACACGTCTCTGCTTTCACTTAGAGCTGAGGTGAGGGTCCAAGCCAACTGCCTGGCCAAAGCTGGCACCACAGGCTTCCCCTCTGTGACCCAGATTTTTATTTTCAGATAAGCCTGAAGGATGAGGCCTTCCTCTCTGTGGCTTGCTCAATGGCCTGTGAGTGTCTTGTACCACTCTATGGTACCTTTCTCTTAAAAAAACAAAAATACAACCTTATTATTTTTATTTAGCTTTTATAGGGTACCAAAAATGTGGTGTAAGTCAGCACCTTTCCTGTTGACCCAGCTTCAGTGGAAATTTTTAAGTGCTTTAAAGGAAACAAAAGTGGAGAAAGAGGAGAAAATAAAAATAAGCTAAACCCCAAGAATATGTCTTCCTGACCTACTGTGTGCATTCTCTACCTGCATAGCCCTGGACCTACTGTGTGCATCCTCTACCTGCATAACCCTGGACCTACTGTGTGCATCCTCTATCTGCATAACCCTGGACCTACTGTGTGCATCCTCTATCTGCTTGGCCTGGACCTACTGTGTGCATCCTCTATCTGCTTGGCCTGGACCTACTGTGTGCATCTCTATCTGCTTGGCCTGGACCTACTGTGTGCATCCTCTATCTGCATAGCCCTGGACCTACTGTGTACAACCTCTATCTGCAGAGCCCTGGACCTATTGTGTGCAGCCTCTACCTGGAGAGCCCTCTAGCTCTCCAGGGATGTTCAGGGGACAGAGGCAGGACACCTTAGCTGGATATCCTATATTTGTTGTTAGCTTTTATGTCCTTTCTTTTTGTGGGTTTTTGACCTTGAACTTGTCAGACATCAGCCTTATGAAAGCAGAGAAATAATTAAACATCCAAAAAGAACTGTAAAAAAAATAATGTCAAACCAAGGAGTCTTTTCCATTGACTCCTTAGAGGTGAGTGTGAGCATGCCACCAGGAACCTGCAGGCCTCACCATGAATCTGAAGGCTTCTCCATCAGCGCCACTTGGAGAGGGCTTGTTTCCTTTCTCTCCTCCGTAACAAGAGGCCATTAACCAGCTTCAGTGGCTCACTGGGAAAGGACTGAATTCTGCAGGCAAACCTCAGCCAGCCGCAGCCCAGACGTTCACTGCCACATCTGCACAAACAATGGCAGGGCTTCCACTTCCCAACTTTCCCTCATCCTCGATGCCCATCCTGAGGCTCATTCTTAACTGGGAGCAACATTTGTGTGTGGAATGCTTCACGAGGAAAGGAGAGGTAAAAGCTCAGGGAACTGAATGGAAACACATTTTCCCCCTGTTCTCTTGTTCTTCCAGAACAAGCCCTAGACAGCCATGTATTGGAAAACTTTTATCTAATCGTTCTGACATTTTCCTTCCATAGTGGAAAATTCTTCCTAGGAATAATCTTTCAGACAATTCTTCTTCTAATGTTTAAAACATTACGTCCTCCAGCCTGGAAGCCAGAGTCAGACACACTGTCTGTCTGTCTGTCTGTCTGTCTGTCTTATATAGTCTCTGTTTCTCTGTTTCTCTCTGTCTACCTCCCTCTTGTGTGTGCATGTGCTTGAGAGAGAGAGAGAGAGAGAGAGAGAGAGAGAGAGAGAGAGAGAGAG
>NW_021620749.1:2763954-2788284 GCF_004785775.1 Grammomys surdaster
GAGAGAGAGAGAGAGAGAGAGAGAGAGAGAGAGAGAGAGAGAGAGAGAGAGCAGGCCAGAGTGCATGTTTGTGTGCATGGTTGCACCCATGTATGCACATGCAAGAGGAGGCCAGAGATCAACTTCGAGCGTCACTGGTCAGAACAACATCTATCTTTAAAAGATATTTTCCCTCGCTTTTATCGGGACTTTGATGACTAGGCTAGGCTAACTGACCAGTGAGCGAGCCCCAGGGTTCTGTTTATCTGTCTTTACTTCCCCAGTACTGGAATTACAGACATACCACTGTGCTCCACTTTCTTATGTGGATTTCTGGGGATCAAACTCAAACCTTTACACTTGTATAGTGAGCACTCCTGAGCTTTGGGGAGATGACTGAGCCATCTCCCCAAAGCCCCTAAGTCTTTTAATGGTGGATGTTTGTGTATTTGTTGTTTGACAAAGGAAGTGGCATTTTAAGCAGATGTCAAGATGCCTGCAGCTCCCTTGGCTCACCTCTGCCTGCACCTCTTTTGCGCTGATGGTCCTCCTCTGAGGCAGCTGAAACCCTGCATTCTGTCCAGCAGCTGCCAGGAGAAGATTATTGACCACATCAGTTTACTTTCCATTGCTGCAAGAAAATGCCCGAGGTAAATGATCAAAAGTGGAAAGGTTTGTTTGTGCCTGGTTTCAGAGATCTCTGACCACGGTTGCTTGGCTCCGCTGTTTCAGAGTCTGTGGGGAGTCATACAGCCTTACAGTGGGTGTGGAGCTGAAGCAGCTACTCACACAAGCAGGAGAAATAGGGACGGCTCAGATGAAATACGTCCTGCAAAGGCATACCCCACTATCATTCAAATGTTGAACTTCATCCAGGGATGCATGCATAAAGGCTGATTTCCAATCCTCTGTGGTAGTGCTAGTGAGATGTGGGGGATGTTAAGAGGTGGAGCCCAGGGGGACTGAGTAAGGACATGTCCCTGGATGGGATAGCTGGCCCTGGCTGCTGCTTCCTGCTGAGGGGAAAACTGGTATTGGTTGGTGAGGGCTCCTGTCCTGATGTGGTCTGAGCAAGGAGAAAATAATCTAGTGACATATCTAACTTGCTTGGCAGGTATTGCAGGCAGGTGCCTGACTTATTCACAAGTTATGAAACACCTTTGTCCCCAGCTTGGTGTTTGCTCCATTCTTAGAATTGTTTGACTTAAGATACTGGGCAAATTTTAAAGCTGAGAAAAAATGGTAAAAAGAATTACTTGGCATTTGGCTTCCCCAGGAAATAGCAAATCTTTTATTATAAACACATGCACTTTGAGCATCTCATATCTGCATGAGGGAGCTCCCTGAGGATACCACTGGGTACTCACACTGCTTCTCACTGGACACTCACACTGGTTCTTAATGAATGCTCACACTGGATCTCACTGGGCACTCATACTGCTTCTTACTGGGCATTCACACTGGTTCTCACTGAATTCTCACACTGGTTCACACTGAGTGCTTACACTGGTTCTCACTGGGCACTCACACTGGCTCTCACTGGGCACTCATACTGGTTCTCACTGTGTGCTCACACTGGTTCTCACTGTGTGCTCACACTGGTTCTCATTGAGTGCTCACACTGGTTCTCACTGTATGCTCACACTGGTTCTCACTGAGTGCTCACACTGATTCTCACTGGGCACTCACACTGGTTCTCACTGGGCACTCACACTGGTTCTCACTGGGCACTCACACTGGTTCTCACTGGGCACTCACACTAGTTCTCACTGTGTACTCACACTGCTTCTCACTGAGTGCTCACACTGGTTCTCACTGAGTGTTCACACTGGTTCTCACTGAGCACTCATACCAGCTCTCACTATCCTTAAGAAAATACAGTGCTTAGGAAGCTGAGGTAATTTCAGAGCTTCGCTGGCTCTGTCAGAATAGGGATCCCAGTGAAACTGTCCTTAAGGACTTAGTGGGGACCTCAGTCCTGACATCAATTAGCTACATTGTTGCCTCTCCCTAAAAAGAAGTTTCTTAGGAGTGTTTCCTCTGATGTCCCAGGAGCCCTGAGGTACAATAACTAATTATTATACAGATACTTCAAGGCATAACCAGGCTCCCCCTTAAAATTCTGTCTATTCTAAATATGTAGGCATGTTTTTAGTTACTATTCCATAAATAATACAAGATAATTACCATTTATATCATTAGTGATGTCCTGAGTATTCTCTGTAATTCAGGAATGATTACATATGTAAGATATCTGCAAGTTAAACATCACCATTTTCTTGCTTCATATATAATACCTGAGTGTCTTGATATCCATGGATATACTGGTACTCCAAAGGTACCAAGGGTTGGATGTATCAAATCTGCTTTCCATACAATTAATACAACAGTCTTTCTAAGTAGAAAGTATTTTAAGGAGAAAATTAAAATGCATTTTCCTCCCTAAGTTGGCTAGGCAATCAAATAAATATGAATGCATCTGCAAAGAAAAGACTTCCATGGAAACTCAAACACAGATGTTTCATGTGAGTTGAGTTATTTTGGTAACTTGGTGATTCATGAAACTCACTGGACCCTACTGATTGGAAGATGCAAACATTGACTGATAGGAGCCTAGAGGCCTGTGACTTATCTAGAACTCTCCAGCCCAAAGGTTGGAGAGGAACACAAGAAAGCATTTGCCAAGTTTGATGCTCCAGAAGGAACCTGTATAAGAAGGGAGAAATCCAGAATCAAATGAGAAGATGCAGCTCAGTGAACCACTCACTGGTAAAGGACGAGCGTCACTTTCCTTCAGAAGACTGCGACGAGCCAGTCAGAACCATAAAACCGTTATCCAAAGTAACAGAAAATAATCACTTTTGAGCACACTGAGCTCAGCGCCACTCTCCAGTGAGTAGGAAAGCTGGCTGTCACAGACTCTTTATATTAAGATAGCTGCATAGCTCACAGTGAAGAACTTTCCCTCAGAGATCAAATGCACAGAATGCTCTTTCTGTCACTGGATGTCCCTGTGAGTGACGTGCTCACTGTGAGCTTAGGAGCGCCTCTCTGTGGGGCAGGCTTTGCAGGCTGCGTTTGTACCTTCGCTGTTCAGCATGCAAGACGGTAGCATGGCAGCATGCATGACTGAGCATGATAGAGCATGTGTAAGTCTCCTGGGAGCCTAATGAATGCTGGACAGCATGCAAGATAGCAGCATGACAGTGCGAGTGCAGTTCTCCTAAGACCCTCATGCAGGACATCAGTATGACAGCATGCATGATTGAGCATGTGTAAGTCTCCTGGGACCCTCATGAAGGACAGCAGCATGACAGCATGCAGGATGGCATGCATGATAGCATACCTGACAGCAAGCATGACTGAGCATGTGTAAGTTTCCTAGGACCCTCATGTAGGACAGCACACATGACAGCATGCATGACTGCATGTATGACAGCTGTATGACTGCATGCATGACCAAGCATATGTTTGGTTCACTCGGTGCTTGTCCCATCCAGAGAGACAGTCATCAAATCCGTATATAAATGTTTTCAGTTTATTTTCTCCTCTTCTGCCGGCACAATCCGATGTGGATTTTTCCCACCATGCAGTTCTGCCCTCACATGTGTGAACCTGCTGGTTCTCAAGTCCCAGGTGGTTTCATCTGTGTGTAAAAGAGAATGAGGAGCCCCTAGCCACAGAGCTATTTAGGAAAAAAAATCTAGACTCTTTTTCACATTGACCCATGCTTTGTCCCTCTATAATTTCCAGTGCTGAAGAGTGCTGAGGGTGAGAATGGGAGGGAACCCACCACCCCACTGGAGTGTGTGTATATGCATGTGTGCTCGAAAGACTGCATGCTTGTTTGTGTGTGCATGTGTAAGTGTGCAACTGCATTGGTTACTTTTCTGTGGCTGTGATTGGACAACATGATCAGATGTAACTTAAGGAGGAATTTATTTTGGCTTATGGTTCCAGTGGGATAAGTGTCCCTAGTGAGTACAGGCATGGGAGCAAACAGCAATACAGGATGCTGAATGCTCACATCTCAAACTGAAAGCACTAAATAGAGCATGAACTGGATGCAGCTGAAATCTCAAAGCCTGTCCCCGGTAATGTACTCCTTAAGCAAGGCTGCACCACTCAAACCTTCCCAAATAACACCATGAACTGGGCACCAAGTGTTCATTTATCTGAGACGATAGGGGACATTTCTCATTAAAGCTACATACAGTTCATATGTGTGTGTACGGGTGTATATATGTGTGCACATGGGAGTGTACATGTACCCATGTGAGATTATAGATCTGGATACATTTGTACGTATAGATGTGCAACTGTTTCTTTCTGTGTTTGTGTGTGTGTGTGTCTGTGTGTAACTGTTTCTTTCTGTGTTTGTGTGTGTGTCTGTGTGTGTGTGTTCGTAGACCTGAGTATATCTATTGATCTATGTACAATGTAAGCTAAGATGAGAACCTTGAATTACTCAAACCAAGACCCCCAAACCTTTGACTTTAAATACCATGCTTCTCAAAAGCAATTTCTGCAAGTCCTTGGCACTGGAGGGAATTGGACCAGCTATTTTTATCCCCATACCCTCAAGTAGGGGATACTTATTCATGGAATGAGAGAATCAGTTTTATAAAAATGACTGTGTAATCAAAAGAAATCTATGTATTCATTATAATTTTTATCAATATCGCAGTAACAATCTTCAAAGAAATAGAAAATACTAATCCAAATATTTATATGGAGGCACAGCAAGCACTGGATAAGGGAAGTAATCTTGAATAAAAAGAACTTTTAGAAGTATCAATATCTGATTTCAAGATAGACTATGGAGGAATAATCATAACACCAGGATTTCACTGGTACAAAAACAGATCGATGCAATAGAATAGAGACCTAGCTACATGGCCACACAACTACAACCTCCTTATTTGTTTTGAAAATGGCAAATGCACACTACACAAAAGACAACACCCTCAGCAAGTAATGCTCGAAAAATAGGTGTCTACGTGGCAGAGCAAGTGCTTCTGGGAAACTAGGTGTCTACATGAAGGAGCAAGTGCTGCTGGGAAACTAGGTGTCTACACAGAGGAGCAAGTGCTGTTGGGAAACTAGATGTCTACAAGGAAGAGAATGAAACTAAATCCTCATTGTTTGAACTCCACAGACATTGATTCCAAATAGATCAAGGATGTCCACAGAAGACCTGGACCTCTGAAACTACTATCAGAAAGGACAGGAAATGCATTCGAACACATAGGCATACGTAACAAGGACTTTCTGAATTAGGCTCTAGTCACCCAGGAAATAAGGCCAATAGTCAACAAATAGAATCTCATGGAATTAAAAAGGGTTTGTGCACCAAAGAAAAGTGCAGATCAAGAGGCTAGACAACCTGCAGAGTAGGTGAAAGTCTTTGCCAGATGTGTATCTGACAACAGATTAGGTCACACAAGGACTCAGGAAACTAAATATTAAGAAAATAAACAGCTCAAATAAAAGGAGCTATGGAACTGAAAAAAGTTCTCAATAGAAGAAACACAACATCCTTAAAAGCATTTACCATTCTTAGTCATAAATGAAACACAAATTAAGACTGCAATGAAACTCTATCTCAGCCCAACCAGAGAAGCTGTCAAGAAAACAAATGACAGCAGATGCTCATGACAGTGTGTGCAAAGGGAAAGATTATCTGTTGTTGGTGGGGGTGTAAATGGGCACAGTCACTATGGAAATCAACATGGAGGTTTCTTGGAAGCCAGAAATAGAATTAGTGTGTGATCCAGCTATACCATGTCTGGAACACGCCCAATGAACTCCATGTCCTCCTATGAGACACTTGCACATTCTTGTTTGTTGCTGCTCTACTCACAGTAGCTAGGAGATGGATATCAGCCTAGAGGTCTATCAACGGATGAACATGTGATGGACACGTGAGAAAAATGTGACACATGTGAAACATATACAATGGAATTTTATTCAATCATAAAAATGAAATAAGAAAAATGGATGGAACTGAAAAATATACTAAATGAGGAGATCCAGGCCCTCTTCTGCCCTCTGTGGGCACATACTTGGGCACACAAGACACATAGCCGAATATACACATGCATATAAATAAAATACACCTTTAAAGAGGAAATGTGTGAAATAGAATTTGAAGCTGCTGGTACAATATATAGAACAAGTAACACTTGTCATGAGGATATAAACTGATTTTTAAACGAGACATGAAATCTGTAAATCATGAGAAAATTCACGGAGGAAAGGTGTTACAAATGAAAGTGAATGTGGTGAGAGGAAGATGGAGAAGAAGGACAGAAGGAACTACTAACAGAAAGGGAGACCACAGAGCTACGATCCTGACCTGTGTATGAAAAATGATCCGCACACACAGCAGAGAGACCTCAAGTGAGCCACCCCTGTGCCTCCCAAATATACACCTTTCACCTTGTGGATATGAGGAAACATTGATATCTCAATTATTTAATGGCTTACATCTCAGAGATGCTGATTTGCATTCCAGAATATATAGAGTATGCTTTCTGTTCAACAGGTACAGCCTGATTTTTAAAATTAAGAATTCAAACAGACATTTCTCCTAAGAAGACATACAGATGGCCAGTCAACCCTCGTTACTAGAAAAACTGGAACCCAAACTGCAGTATGAACCCACTTGCCTTGTGGAATGACCGTTATCAAAAGTCAGACGCCAACAAATGATGGTGGACTTTTAGAGAACTTGGTGGGACGGTAAAATGCTGGAACTACTTTGGTAATTACCACCTACTTTAGTTGGGTACTCTAAAGAAATAAACACACATGTTATTTCAACAGGTTGTTATATGAATGTTCATGGGAGAATTATTTCTAACGGTCAACGGTGAAAACACCTAAACACATGCTCACTCATGATTGGATGGATATTTAAAGGTAGATCCAAACAATGGAATATTATTCAGTCCTAAAAGGCAACAAAGTACAGATACACCTCACAATTTGGACAAACCTTAAGACACTGTGTTACCTGAAATCCTGCCACAAAAGTCCTTGTGCTAAGATGATGCCATTGTATGAACTGTTCACAAGGACAATTCACAGAAACAGAAGTTGATTTGCGGTTCCACGGGGCAGAGAGGCTGTCAGTGGGTATGGGTGTTCTGTGGGATAACAGTAAAATATTCTGTAATCATTAGTGTTTGCACATCTCTGTGAATGTTCCAAATACAGCACTGAATACCTGAAAAAGTAAACTCAGTGGTTTATGAGGACGATTCAATAGAATTGTTACTTGGAGAGTTCTAGAATAACGCTTAAGTAGTATTTTGCTGCTACTTGGATTTCAGGTTGCTTCTAAGATGTATTGGTAGCTTCTCTCTGAGGGTTCTATTTGGAGTGTTCTTTTAGTGGATTTGTGGTAACTCGGGATGCTTTTATATATCTTAGCCATTCCTACTCCACTCTGCAATGGCCTCTGCCGTTAGTGGGTCCCGGAATTTTCTATCGTTGTTCTTTTCTCTCTTCTATGTATAACCCCCTCATCATAGATTTTTTTATAGTTTATAATTTTATATTTTGGTTTAAACTTTTGTTCCTACCCCAATCTCATGCATAAATTATTCTACAGTTCCCTTTGATACTTTAAAAAGGGTTTTAATTTAAGTCTAATCCGTCTGGAATTTATTTTTGATGGTATGTAGCAGGAAACCGACATTTACTTTTTTCCACTTGGAAAATGAAATGTTTTTAGAGCATTTATGGAGCACTTTATCCTTTTATCACCAATTCAAGATGCCATTTGCTTTACAACGTACCAGACATCTACACATATAGCCAGGTTTCCAGGTCCTCCAATATGGGCTTTTTTTGCTTCACTGAATTGGCTCTGCTGAAATAGCACATATTTTAAGTTTCTCTGATTTTGTAGCCAAGCTTAATCCCTGCTAGAGTGAGAATTAGATTGTTATAGCTGTAAAAAATAAAGATGTCTGCTCTCAGAGGCTTGAAGCACCAGGGTGGGGAGGTACCCAGGGGGTTCTCTACCTGCTCAGAGAAGAAGGGAAGAGGAGGGGGGAAGGGAGGGGGGAGGAAACAGGGGAGGAAGAATTGTGGGAGGGGCTGACTGGAGAAGGGCTGTGAGTGGATGTAAAGTGAATAAATTAAAGGAAGGAAGGAAGGAAGGAAGGAAGGAAGGAAGGAAGGAAGGAAGGAAGTCTGGTTAAAGAAAGGACTGGGTCCAGCTGGACACACTGGGAATCTCTTTCTGAGTTTAGGTATCAAATGTTAGAAGTCAGCAGAGGAGAATAAACGAATAGATTCAGTTCATCCTCAGAAGAGCTAGAGCAATCCTTTACTGGCCTGAGAGTCTGATCTTCACAGACCTTGCCACTGGGCTTCATATCCAAGCATACAGGAGAACACTACGCAGGGTCTGGGAATCAGTGTTTGTTCAGGCTCAGAAGCTGCAGTGTTTGCAAACTGTGAGATACATTAGGTGGCCTGTTTTGCAGTCTCTGGGCTCCAGACATGTGATGGAGGATGGTGGCTTTCTGAAATTCCACAGGGGGTGGGCAGTTTTCTTGAGGCCTTGGGCCTGCTTTATGGTCCTTGCTTTTGTGGGGTGGGTCCTTGACTAGCTTCATGGACTAAGGCATTGCCCCTGTTTTCTCTCCTTTCCTGTTAAAGCTATAGAGAGATGCCAGTTTTCTGAAAACTGTTTACTTAGAACCACCTGGTGTTTATCGTGTGATAAAAATCAGACTCCGGCAGTTACCTTGGCTGCTCATGTCTCCCTATCGCTTGAGTCCATTTATTTCTAGAAATAATAGAGCTTAGCTTCCAAGGCTGGGATAGAAATACACTGGGCCATCCTGCCATTGTCTTGGAAATACATTGGGCTATCCTTCCATTGTCTTGGAAATACATCCTTCATTGCTTTGGGTCACCAGCTGTGGAGGGAGCTGCATGCAGTACTGACCTAACAACCAAACAGCCCCATGGAGCAGTCCAGTCCATAAGTGAAGAGCTGAGCTTCCCTGCTTACATCCAGCTGACAGATGTTTGCAATCCTGGACAGTGCCTAACACAAACCTCTGGAAGGCCTGAGATAGAGTAAGCTTCTGAGCTGCAGGCCTCCTCACCAGGGGACGAGGGTGGCCAGCGCCTGCTATTTTGTGGGTTCTTTCAACCCTCACCATTCTCCACCCCATTATTCTATCCTGCCCCCCCCCACACACACACCAAATAGGAGAAGGCAAAGGATGGAGGGGGAAGGAGGAGATGCTGTCATTAGACTACTTCCTGCTAATTCTTGGGGCAAGTTTGACCTTTACTGTCAGGATATCTAATTTCTTCTTATTGTTTCTTCTTTGCACATGGCTACTTAACAAACAACAGCAACCAACCATCCACCCTGTCTCTTGGGGCCCTAGCACTTATATAGCCTCTGAAGAGTCCCTAGAATTACAAATATCATTGCAGAAACCATCTGCAGTGGGCAAAACCATGCCTCTGCTGGAGCAAGAGGCAAATCACAGTCAGCTCCTGGGGGCAGTTTGTAGCAGCCCTTTATCTCACACCTGGGATTAAAATGAAAACTTATTCTTATAATACTTCTATGTTTTTTTTTAAAAAAAAAACAAAATTCATACTACACACTAGTGAAATAATGAACCTTTGTGCTTAATGTTCCCGTGTTTTTGGTAATTTTTTTATGCAGCCATAGATAATACACACATAAACAAAATAATTGTCATAAATGGAAAATCCAAATGAGCCAAAGAATTAGTGTTTGTGTATAACTGGAAACACGTATAACAGATGGATACTCGGTTGTTCCCAAGAATGAATCCTTCCCAGTAAAGCCTGGGTGTTTCCAATGGAGAGCGCATCAGGTTTCACTGTGACCCCTGAAGCCCACATCTAACCCACTGATGTGGTGCAGGATTTCCCAATGTTTGGCCAACAACGGTAAATTCAGGCTTGGGTATGAGGTTTCTAAGCCTAATCTCTCGTAAATTAGCCCTTTCTGCCCAAACCTGCCCATGTATCCCTGGAGACTGTGAGAAACTCCACCTCCACAGGCTACCAGGAGAATCAGGACCTGGAAGCATCCAGGGAGGTCCATCAGGGTAGCAATGCCGGTGGCATGCTGGAAAGAACATCCTGAGGTTGATTTCTGGACATAACATTCAGTGGTTAAAGTTTCACCTGCTCAGCTAGATCTCGAGGCAAGTCTATTCCTCCAGACTCAGTGACTGGAGAGCAAAGAGGAGCAACACGGCTAGAACCAACACACAGAGTGACAGAGTGGTGATTGATCCAGGGGGTTACCGGGGGAGGCAGCATGGTCTGAACTGTGTCCTCATGAGGTGATAAAGTCATAACCCACAGTTCATGGAAACACTGCAAATGAGCAACTTTCGGCTCAAATCCAACACGACCGGTCTTTACAAATAGCAGGAATTTAGACAGAAATGAATGGGACACATGGAGAAGATGTGAAGATATAAGAAAGATGTCAAAGATCCCAGGGCTGTCAAGGACTAGGTGAAGAGCAGATTACATAAGAACAGCCCCTCTCCCGTGCTGCCATCTTGGAATCCTGGCCAATAGAACTGTCAGGCAGTGTATGTCTGTTGTTGCGGGCTCTAACTTTGGTGACAGTGGTCCCAGAAAAGGAACAGTGGGGGCCTGTCTGCTGTGACTGATGACAGTGTCCACCTACTGTTAGAAGTAGCTCCATCCAGACTGCTCTGTGGGGGAGCATTTCCTGGTGGGTGGAAGGGGTTTAACTAGTGCCACATAACCCTCTTTCTGGGGACAGAGTTGACTGGACCATGGTTGTTTTCTTTCATACTGTGCTTACGCAATGGGGTTACTATACTGTCTCTGAGAAAGCATTCAGCAGTGACCACTGCAGGAAAAATGGAGTTTCCACTCACCATCAGGACCTGCTTTAAGACCAATAGTGAGTATCTCATCTGCTCACAGCAATGATCTACCTGACATCATGGTAGAGTGACAGGTTCTCATGTGTTAGTGTCCACAAAAACCCTTGGAAGTTTGTGAGATTTCCAGGGCTCTCTCAGAACTTTAGACTCAGGCTCTTGAAGGTAGGACTTAGAAGTCTCAAATGACCCTCCCTGTTTATATGTACTTCCTTTTCCTTCCTGCAGGGCACTGCCATGGGCAACTTGGTCATCTCTCTTTGACAAGATACTGTTGAAAATGACAGCTTAAAACACATGACCTTACCTTGGTGATACTTTATTGGGGCAACAATACAGTCTCTGTGAGCTAAACCCAAACCGATGAAGAACTAGCTGGAATGTTAGACTTTGGCAAATCAGGTGGCACAGACGTCTCTAAATAGCTCCTTCGCCAGGATGGGCACATTCCTTCTGGGACAAAAAGTTGTTTTTAGTCTCTGTCCCTAGGTATTTCTGATGATCAAATGCATGTGCTGGTATCAGACAGTGGTGACTATGAATCAGGGCCAAGTGGTACACTGAGAGCTTTGACACTGTGGTGCGTGCGTGTGTGTGTGTGCGTGTGTGTGTGTGTGTGTGTGTGTGTGTGTGTGTGTGTGATGAAATATTGATATACTTAGTTCCATTGGGAAAGCTGTGCTGGGGGAAAGCACGGCTTTATTTCAGACGTGCCTTATCCAGCAGCAAACAAGAGCAATGCAGAAAACAAGCACCAAGGACAATTCCCAGAAGCCCCTGCCTCCCTCTGTCATGACTCTTGTTCTCACAGACCATTGAGATGCCAAGCAATGTGCGAGGTTTAAGAGATGGAATTTTGAAATGAAAAAAATCGAGCCCCATGAGTTTTCTTTTCTTGGAAATTGATGGTTTGTGGATTGAAGAGGGGGGTCTTGTCAGAACAATGGTAGTCTTGAAGAGAGAGTTTCTTCCATTCCCTGAGATTGCATTTGAAAATCCCTAAATAGATGCTGTTCTTCTGCGTGTGTACGATGGGGAGAAAGGACATGTTTCCAGCCATGGTGAGTATTTTAAGCGTGCTATTTCAAATTCGGCAAAGGAATTCTTAGACATGTGTTGAGTAGAGCTGTCTAAACGATATTAAAGTAAATCTTCAAAGACAGCAGGAAGTACCAGCTTTCATTCTGAAGAAATAAGCATAGTCTATCTTGATGTCCTTTATGCACCAGTGGGTCTTTTTGTATCTATGTGTACTATATTTGTCTACCTATATTTTGCATTTATATGCTCTATATTTTAAGATGCATTCATTTTTATTTCATGTGTATTGGTGTTTTACCTGTTTCTTTGTCTATGTACTATGTACATGTCTAATGCCTGCAGAGGCCAGAAGAGGACATCAGACTCCCTATGAATTATATGCAATTGTCAGCTGCCATGTGGGTGCTGGGACCTTAATCTAGGCCCTCTGGAAGAGCAGCACATGTTTTTAATGGTTAAGCTATCTCTCCAACCTCTACATGTTTCATAATTTATACTTAAATATGCAGATATACTCCAAGTAGACTGCAAATTGTTAAAACTATTTTGACGTTAATGTTTTTGAAGTCCTGGGGATGAAGCTCAGAACATTGTGGGTGGCAGGCAAATCTTTGTTGCTGAGCTACATCCCCATCCTGATTGCAAAAGTCAAGTAAGTGCTGTAGGTTAAACTATAGATGTCAAAGAAATTAAACAATGAGCCCATATTAAAAAAAACCAATAGGGTAGATGAAAAGGTGGCTAACACAGTTTGGAAGGTGAAGAGATGGCTCAACAGTTAAGACCACCTGCTGCCCTCGCAGAGGACCCAGCACACAGATTGGGTGCTCATGATGGCTGTAACTCTAGTTCTAGGGTATCTACTGCCCTTCTGGCCTTCACAGGTACATGCATAAGTGTAGTGTGAGCAAGTGAGCAAACACACACACACACACACACACACACACACACACAGAGTCATATTCGTAAAATAGAACCTTAACCCTAACTCTAACCCTAATCCTAACCCTAAACCTAACCTAACCTTGACTCTGACCCTGACCCTGACCCTGACCCTGACCCTGATCCTAACCCTAAAAGACAGAGACACAATTCTATGGGAAAGGAAGAATCCATCAGAGGCCGGTTAAGAGGTGGCAAAGCTGAGTGATTTTTTCTTTTCATTGTCTACAAAGAAGATGTGCATTACTTCTGTATTCAGGAAAATCGAAAATTCTTTGCTAATTTTCCCACGCAGTTTCCTATTTACTTATTTGCATCTGGATATTTGTTTCTACATAGTTAGACTCCCCTGTATATACCATAGGCAGCTCGTGGGATTCAGCATGGCTGTCATGAAGGAGAAACCATCTCCCACCCTTAGGTCTCCTTAGGATACCCCAGCTCTGGTCCTAAAAGGCTTCTTATACCCAGCAGATGCTTCCTGACTCAGAGCATGTCAGGTATACATGGCTCTTTCCTCAAAGTGACTAACTGAGAGTTGATCCAAGAGTTTTGGAAGAAGGTCTCAGAAATACTTGCCCTAGCCTCTCAAAAATAGCAAAATGCATTGATCCTCCGTAAGCAATCCATGTTGTAGGACTGCACTGCTACAAAGTTCAAGGGTATGTCTCTCTAGGCAGAGCTTAAAATGTGAACATACTCAAAGAGTCAAGAGTACCAGAAAATTGGAATCTCGATGTTCTGGGACCACTTGTTATACCAGGTGCATGTTCTTCATTCTCTGGGTCTGGGGAACATTCTGGAGTACTCTGGCCATATTGACTACATATTTCACTCAAATACTGTACAGAAGATGCCAGGAGGAATGGCCCTTTATTTTAGGAACGACTGTTAAAAGGAACTGGAAAAACAAATTCTTTGTAACTTCCTCTTGAGACTTTCATTAAGAGCGTTTGTTCTCAGATGTTGGGGATTAAAGGGGAAGGATTTCAGATGTTGGTTCATGCAGATCCTGAGCTGCAGGCTCTCAACTTGTGGTGAAATAATGCTGTGGACTTCACCGAGGCCGGGTGTTGTTTACCTCCTTGCTATTAAGGATCCTGCTAACTGTAAACAACCTTCCTGTAGGTATTCTTCAGCAGCCCCTAGCAGGCTTTTGTTCCATGGCTTCTCTCTCTCTCAAAGTCTCTGAGGGCAATTGCTCTCAAGATTTCTTTTGAATGATGTGGTGAAAGAAGTGGACAACCCCCTTCTCATAAGAAGAGTGAAGTCATGCATAAAAGAGAGGTGGGGTTTCCAGAAGGTATGGTGAGCAGGAATCAGCCTGGCTGTGTGTACTAGGGTGGTTTTCTCCATGCCAGGGTGGCTGGAACAGGTGACAGGATGGACTGGAAGGTTACTGTACCATTAGCACTGGCTGCATCCAGGGACCTGATGCATGCTGTTTCTTCCATCTTTTGAACTTGGTTTCCAAGTTGTCATCATAGGTGAACAAGTAAAGGGTGTGTGTGTGTGAAGTGTGTGTTAAGTGTGTGTGTGTGTATATGTGTAGTAAGTGTGATTGTTGTGTTTGGAGTATATGTGTGTGTGTGCAGTGTGTGTGTGTGTGGGCTCCCAGTGCCATGATGCTAGCAGGTGGTAGTGGAGATGGATAGGAGGTGCTTTGCTCTGATATCTAAGACATCCGGACACCATGCTTCTCTGTTCTGTTTCATAACTTGTCTTTTAAACAGAGAAGGGCAAGCAGGTGGAAAATTAAAAAATAATAAACAAAAACATAAAACACACATAGAAAATAAAAACTCTTTGGGCAGGATTTCAGTTCGGTTTGTTTCCTGTAAAGATCAAATCCTGAAGTTTCCTTTTTTGTCCTTTCAAAAGCAAGAGTCTTAAACCAGATTGGGAACAAGTTGGTACTGCCTGTGCCCACACTGGGTATCCGTGAGCCCAGCTGTGAACCAGAGCGGCAGGAAATTTCCTCGTGGGCATTGATAGCCATGGAACAACCTCCCCACACTCTCCTCAGACATTACACTGCTCTCCAGAGACCAGGCATGAGGCAGGGAGGGGCTTGTCAGGCCCTATCATCCGTGCTGTTTTCTGGCCATCGCAAAGCTATACCAAGAACGCCAGACAGTTTCTTCACAACCTGAAAGAGAAGGAAATCATAAATGTAGTTCTTTTAGACAAGGAGTTCTAATTGATCAGGACTCAATGTATACAGTCTGGATTCTTTCAGTTGATTAAATATGCAACCCATTAACTTTTCTTTATCTTAGAGCCAAAATCACCAGGACTAAGATAAACAGGAAGATACAGCAGTTCTGAGTTACGTGACCAGACTCAGTGTCCTGCAAGTGGACACCTCAACAGCCTCTGGGACTATACCTTTCCCTTGGCAGGCAGACTCTCAAAGCCTTTCTTTGTCAGTATGCTATAAAATCCACCTGTAACACACAGTATCACTAGCAAGCCTGGGTCCTGGAAGCATGGTGGGGTATGGGGAAGGCTTGACTCTCACTGTAGGTTGTGGAATAAAGAAAAAGGAACTGCAAGAGGAGACAGAGAAAGAAACCCTAAGAAATAGGTGGATAGAGTGAGAGCTCTGTGGAGCTGTAAAATCTCGAATCAAGGAGAGGAAAGAGAAAGCTGGAGGATTTCACATGTCAGGCGACTCCCTGAGGACAGAGGCAGTGACACCTAGTTCATGCTTGATAGAAATGGTTCAGTTCTCTGTCAACAAGGTTTTCTTCTTGTAGAGGTTGCAAGTCTGGTTTGTGGGGTCCATGTTACTACACAAATCAAGGATCCTTTTCTTGAGCAGACAGAAGTCCAGTACATTAATGAGGAGGACTGTGGTGAATTCTGTCTTTATAGAGTTACGAGAGTTAACATAAAGTGGGGCCCTCCTGATATGGCACACTGGAGGGGATGCAACATTATTTGTATATGTTCCTCCACTGTATGTGACCTGAATCGTTCCAAGCACACTCACCTGAACTCTCAGAAGTCTGTGATATTCAGAAGTAAGACTGCAGATGAAATTGGTTAAGCATCATGCTGGGTTATGATAGATTTGAGGTCTAAATAAATGGTCCCTTAAAGAGTCCAGAACATAGAGTGATTCACAGAAGTAGCCATGTGAGGGTGGAGGGAAAAGTCAGAGAGTGTGGCTAAGGAGTGACCAGGGAACAGAAGGGTCCCCTGGAACCTTCAAAGGTTCCTTGTTTGTGACAGAACCTTGCTATTTGGACTTTCAGCTTGCAGAACCAGAGGAGAATAAAATTGCTTCAAGCCATCAGGTGTGTAGTAATTTAGATAGAGCTCCTCACAGAAACCAGTTAGACCTGGTTCAAAACCCAGAAGCTTTTCAGTCTCTGGGCCTTTAGAGCAGCTGAAAGAAGGGAGAAGCTGAAGTCAAGAGATCTGAAGACACGAGTAGAAAAGAAGTCTGTACATTCAGGTTACCAGCATTGTCTCCATATCCTACAACCTGAAGAAAACGGTCAGATACAAACCAGAAGTCTGAGAGTGGTGTTCCTCTAGGTTTGAATTCTCTGTGTTTTCATGAAGAAAAGCATATAACCACAAACTGACAGGGGACCCGCGTTAGACAGGGCTTGATCTCAACAGCAGTAAGAGACTATATGGCTGAGGAACTTCAATAATTTCAGTTGACATAAGTCAAAGCCATCAATCCCCTGCCTCTGTGCTCTGACCATCGAGAAATTTTCTGACTATAGTACAGTTATGAAAAATTGGAATTTGCCCTTGATGCTATCCTTACGTAATCCATGGCTTGGATCCAAATTCTGTTAATTTTCCAAATCTTTCTTTTGTAACTCTTCATTCTTGGACTCAGGAAAGAACCCAGACTCTCCTGTAGCGTTTGGTCACTGTTGTGTGTCTTGACTCTGGTTATTCTAAAGCACCTTGCCAGCCTTCTGTCATCTCTCCATCTTTGTTGTTTAGCATCGATTGGGGGATTATGCCATCGTTCCTTCATTTCTAGCTGGTCTGATGGTCTTTACAAGCATCTCATGAGAAACATGATGTTGGTTTATCCCACCACTCTTTTGATAATATTTTTCAATTGATTAAAACAGAACTAAACACTTCCTCATTAAATTACAAGTTCCGACCTTCCCCGGTGGCCCTTCATCTCAGCTCTTAGTCCCTTGGCCATAGAGTACAAGATGTGTCAGGTTCTCCCTGGGGGCTCCAGGCCCTCCAGGAAGAATGAAAGTTGCTCTGAGACCACATGAAAGTTCAACCTAATTTTCACAGCCTGCTATCTTTCATCTTTAGAAGTAGTTTGATTTTCTCCTTTTACTGCTTTTTCTATCATTTAATTATCTTTCCAGTGTTCTTCCAAAAGTCTAATAGCATTGTAATTTCTGAAATAGTATTTTTCTTAAACATTTAAATTTTATAATTATTTTTAGTTATGTGTGTGGATGCACACACAAATGTAGGTACCTGTGGTGGCCAGAAGAGGGCATCATACCCTGTGCTGCCTACTTGACACAAGTCAACTTGACACAAGCTAGAGTCTTTGGAGAGGAGGGAGGCTCAGTTTGGAAAAGCCTCCACAAGATGGGGCTGTAGACAAGCCTGTAAAGAATTTTTTTGGTGATTGATCTGGGAGGGCACTGTGGGTGCTGGCACTTCCAAGCTGGTGGTCCTGGGATCTATAAGAAAGCAGGCTGAGCAAGTCAAGAAAAGCAAGCTAGTAAGCAGCACTCCTCCATGGCCCTCATCAGCTTCTGCTTCCAGGTTCCTTCCTTGTTTGAGATCCTACCCTGATTTCCTTCAGTAATGAGCAATGATATGGAAGTGTAAGCCAAACAAACCCTTTCCTCCCTGAATGCTTTTGACCATGGTGTTTCTGCATAGCAATAGTAACCCTGACTAGGACAAATCCCCTGGAACTGGAGGATAGGCAGTTGTGAGCTGTTCTACACGGAGACAACTCAGGTCCTCTGTAAAAGCCATGTGAGTTCTTAATTAATGAGCTGTCTCTGCAGCCCCTGAATAGTACGTTTCAAGCACCCTTCTATTTACTTAATTAACATGGTCACTGACATGGAAGTGATCTGTTCATAAGAGCAGAACACCATGGCCAATTAGTTACGTGAGTGTATGATTCCATTTTTTTTTTTAAAAAAAGGGTCCGTTATTGCTCAAGGCATCATCAGTATTTGACATGTGCAGAGATTCATAAAAGAAGGAAGAACATTTATTTAAGCTGTGAGATGAACAGGTCTTGCAAGATTTAATTAAACACAATTTGAATGGCTGGGAAGAAAGAAAGAAAGAAAGAAAGAAAGAAAGAAAGAAAGAAAGGAAGGAAGGAAGGAAGGAAGGAAGAAAGAAAGAGAAAAGAAGGACGAAAGAAAAAAAGCAAAGCAACGTAAGATCTCATCAACAACAAAATGCTGTTAGAACTTCTCAATATTTTTATTAGACTAGTCCTAAATTCATAGATCAATTCAGACAGTTGACACTTCATGATTTGTCATTTTATAATTTTCACACCCTTATCGAGTTAAAATACTTTTGCTGCTTGTACATTTTTGCAGTCAACTTAAGTTTTCCTTTGGTAGCAAACTCACATATACACAAACTCTTACACAGATACACACACACACACACACATACGCACACACACACACACACACACATACGCACACACACACACACACACACACACACACACACACAGAGTTGGGGGATGAAGGAGGCTCAAAGCTGCCACTTTGGGGAAGGAAGCTATGCACAGGAAGAAGTTTAGAGGCTGAGGAAGCAGAGAAGATACTGAGAAGAAACGAGGTACTGGGAGTGGGAGGGCAGGACTTGGTTTAACCACCCTGAATTCTGCAGTTCCTGAAGCTTTGAACTCTTGCAGTTTATGCAAATCAATGAGTTTCCTGGTAGATTAGGGCAGTTTTCTCTGAGTTTCTACCTTTCACTTGTGAGAGAATTTTAGTAACATAACCTGCACTAATTTGCCAATGAATGAGCCAAGACTGTTTTAAGCAGAATGTTCTGTCCAGAGTCACAGACCTCATCAGAACAGATACAGAGAAGCAGCTCATAGCCTCGGGTGGCTCCAGTGAGTTCTCTCTTTCAAGTTCAAAGACACCAACTCCTTCCCTCTGAACACCAACTGGTCAGACCTCCCCCACTGGGGCCACTTGCTGTCTGTCACCCTGACATTCTTTCCATGGACCTGTGAGGGAATGGGAGTAATTTTGTTCTCTCCAGACATTTTGGGCAAGCAGAAGTCTCAACCTTAGCCTATGACCCATTAGATCCAGGGCAGAACTTTCTGGGAGCAATCCCACTCTGAGCTCCTAGCCCCTTGCATCCTTGTGGGAGGAGACCACTCATCCAGCAGTTGTTACCTCAGTTCCAAAGCACTGTGGCTGTGGGGGCAGGAAACACACAGCCACAGATGTTCACACAGCCACAAATGTTCACACAGCCACAGTCACAGCCACAGATGCTCACACAGCCACAGGTGCTCACACACCCACGGGTGCTCACACATCCACAGCACTCACACATCCACAGTGCTCACACAGACACAGGTGTTCACACACCCACGGGTGCTCACACAGCCACAAGTGCTCACATAGCCACAGACATAGACACAGGTGTTCACACACCTACAGGTGCATACACAGCCACAGGTGCTCACACAGCCACAGGTGCTCACACAGCCACGGGTGCTCACACACCCATGGGTGCTCACACAGCCACAAGTGTTCACACAGCCACAGACACAGATACTCACATACCCACAGTGCTCACACAGCCATAGGTGCTCACACACCCACAGTGCTCACACAGACACAGGTGTTCACCCACCCACAGGTGCTCACACAGCCACAGGTGCTCACACAGCCACAGGTGCTCAGGCAACTTTGAGAGTCCTTGTAGGGATCCACCTTCAGACTCAATAGAGATTGGTGGTGATTCACAGAAGCTCCAGGAATCTGAGCCAGGTCTCTGCCCATAACTAAATTATTAGTGAAGTTTTATATAGATAAACCCAGTCATTATTTTATCTTCTGTCCTAGCACCTATAATAAATCATTAGTTCCCTATTAGTGACTTTCAGTTAATTGTTTTACAACCTCTTGGAATGTGCTCTGAGTAGGAGAAAGTCTGGTTACTATCTAAGAGCAATTAACTGGTGACACTTGGGAGACTGGCAGAGTTCTCATTGCAGTTTTGACTATCAGAAAAGGACCTAATATCAGTCCCGTTATAAAAGAGCTTAATAATCATTGATATAATTTTAGGAATTCTTATAGGATCATCATTAAGACTTAAGAAGTCATCTATTTGTCTATATAGCATCACTACAAGACAGTACATCTTCGTGGATCTGCAGAGAGATCTGCTCCAAAGGGGTGTGCTATTGCTTAGTGATTGTTATATTTGTTTAATAATAATAATAATAATAATAGGAAAGGCATATTAATAGCAAGAATCTTTCCTAAAATGAGTCCCTTACAGCCTTGCTGAATAAGGACTCACTTGTCGCAGATTATATAATAATCCAAGGCAGGCCATTTCAGGATGATTGCCTGCTAGTTATTAGCTTGTCCCATTTTGGCTCCTGACAGTCTTGTTCATGGATGCTCTCAGTGGCCCTTCAACCACCACCTCTACTCTCATGGGTTGCAGTTGTTCTGTTCTTGAAGCTCCTCTGCCTTTCGTCCCTCCCCCCAGGTCAGGGATCTGCTGGTTATGAGCTGTCTCCCCTGACTTCACACACCATGAGGCTGCAGGTGTGTGCATGACTCAGTCTATATCTCATGTTGAGAAGGTTAATGCCCTGGACAAGAAGCTGTGCAACATTCATCCACACCCAGTGTGCTTCACTCTTTTGAGAATTAACCCAATGCACTTTCTAGCTGCTGTTTTGTTTTTTAACTCTTGTGTGCATTTCAAACTTGAAATGTTTTCAAACTTGCTTACAGCTTGTAGCTGTTACTTGGTGAGTTGGTACCATAAAAGATGCTCTATAATGCCCATTAAAAGAACAAGAACTAGGCCTATATTTCCACATTTGAGTTAACTACACTTTCCTGTATATGGTGAGGGTTGAAACTCCCATGATGCTCAGGCTGATCTACTTTCTATAAAAGAAGAGGCGCAGGAAAAAGCATTCGTTGTTAGAACCTGTGTATTATCTTTTTTTTTCCCATTGACAAGTTTTAAGGTAGAGAGGACGAAGATCTAACAGGCTACATTGCATCTTGAGGCAATGTTGGAAATATTAGGCTGTATCCCCAAATTGCAAAGGAAAATCAAGCAAATGTGTGCTCCCTCGATCCCTAGAATGCAGTATAGTCATGAGGAGGTTAAGCTCAGGAGTCAGATGCCTGAATTTCTGTCTGGCTTCCACCTGTCACTGCTAGATGGATGTGGAAATTATTGAACTTCTGTGGGCCCCCTTCCTTATCAACCTCACTTGACAAAGTGGACACAGAGAAAGCACTGTCTTACTAGACTTTTAAGTACTTAGGTTAGTTGATATTCTTGTTATTGCCCTCAAACATCTTATGATGCGGTATTTCACTTTCTGGACTCCACCCAGACGCCCTTGTCCATGCCAGGGTCCCCTCACTCTTTTTTTTCTGTCCAGAAGAGAAAACATGAACCCCTCTGACATTGTCCACAGCAGTTGGAATAACGCACAGGAGCGAGGAGTCTCCCCAGCACTGCCACACTGTGAGGTACTCACCAGCCACAGCTCAATGGCTGGCAGCTGTCTTTATTTTATTTTTTTAAATCTGTGACATGGGATGAGGGTGGGTACAGGCAGGGACTGAGCTGGATACAATGAGATTAACTCTATCAGTCATTGACTCACCGGTTTGCTGAGACAGTATGGCAGTGTCCTGTGGGAGTGAGCTGGGGGTGGAAGCCTTAAGCCTGGGGCTGGTGGGGGAGCTCTCGGAGGCAGCCTGAAGCATCCCTGTTGGAAGTCCATTGAGTGGGCACCATCAACCTTGTTAAGCACGTCTGGGGAGTTCTCATGTGGTCCTGCCTCTAAACCATTAGCCTCTAAATCTGTCCCACTGGGTCCTACTGAGGTCCAGCAGTGTCTATGTAATATGCTCATTCACTCCTTTAAGCTTACATCTTCCCCACAACCTGCCATTCTCTTTTTCTGTCTCCCCTCCCATGTCTTTAAGTGCCATCCTTTCGTGGAAACCAAGTTGTCAAGCACCTGGACCTTCTCTATCGTCTCTCCCCCGCCCCTTTATTGGATATTTTCTTTATTTACATTTCAAATGTTATCCTCTTTCCCGGTTTCCCCAACCCCCCATCTCATCCCTCCTTCCCTACTTCTATGAGGATGTTCCCCCAACCAGCCTACCCACTCCTGCCTCCCTGCCCTCAAATTCCCCCACACTGGGACATCGAACCTTCACAGGACCAAGAGCCTCTCCTTCCACTGATGCCCGACAAGGCCATCCTCTCCTACATATGCAGCTGGAGCCATGGGTAAAGCATCCCCTCTAGGTGACTCGTTCAGTGACCCAGCAACCTGAGTGACCCTTTAAAGCATTGAGCATAGACCTGATTTGTCACTGATCACTTCTTACCCCCCAGAAAGCCTGACTGTGCTCCTCTATTGCCAGGATCCAATGGAACTAGCCATCTGAAGGAAGGACCAGAAAGGGCCACCAGAAACTTGCTTCTCCAGTTGGTCCAATTTTAAGCACAGTGAATCCCTCAGGGGCCTCTGTGCCCTGCTGTCTGCTGATGTAATAGTTTCATCTCTAACCTTTCTCTGGTTTGAATTCATAGTCTTCCCATGGGTGGTTTTAGGGAGCCTCTGGCTTCACCAGCCCTTCAGTGTTGCTGTGTTTCTCTGGTCTTTGTCTCAGACTTGGCTTGTCACCCCTGTTTAGTCTCCTGACTTCAGTAGCCCCCCCTGGATCAGCAGATTCCCATGTTTGGACCTTGCAGAAGGGTAATGAGACCTGGGCACATTCTCTGGTCCCCAAGCTCTCTCTTATCGGGCAGCAAACGCTGTGTGTGGGACAGTTCCTGCCGAGGGTGACTCAGCAGACTGGTTCTCCAGCAGAATTGTTTCCTTGTCTGTGTGGGTCGATGACTGAGCCTCAGCTTGGGTTTCACTGGGCGCCTGCAGGTGTGCTCCGGTTTGGTCAAGGCACTGTCAGGACAAGCCCAAAGATAAAAACAGTATGCTGATTTCTCATCTCCTGGGAAGACATCTCAAATTCTGGCAGTCTCTCCAGATATGAGAATTTTCCTGTATACCATCCATTGTTGGTTGAACTGATATTAAAACAAAACAAAACCATTTCAGATAAGACCTGAGAGCCCTCAGGGGTTCTTGGGGCATCCACACTGCAGTGGGGTGGGGGTGGGGGAGGGAAAGACAGGACTGCAAAGCAATGTGTTCTCTGGATTTCCCTTGACCTCTGAGGATTGACCTTGATCAAGCTCCTCTCTCCCATCACACCCTGTGCACACATTGCCTCACCCTCAGCATTTCCAGGTAGGCTTATACCCTACCCCCCTCCTGTGCTTGCTTCATTGTATATGTTGGGGTGACCAGAATGGATCCTGGAACACAGCCCCCTCTGACCACAACGTAAGGCGATTCCAGGAGACAAAAGTGTATACAAGCACATAGTGAGGTTCATTGTGTAGCATGAATGCAGGTGTTTCAAGTACAGCTGCAGGGGCATTGCCATTTAGCAGAACCATGGAAAAAGTCACACTGAGATGGCATTAGGGGAGGAGATAACCCTTTGCCTATCTACTCTGGGGAAGAGTTTAGCCCTCCTAGCTTCTGCTGTCGAGAGGAAATGTCTTTCTGTTCAGGTCAGTGCAAAATCCAGTTTCCATTGATCCCCTTGTGACAGCCTTGAGGGGACAGCAGCCGGACTGCTGCTAACAGGAGTCAGGGCTCTCTGTCTCCACCATTTACAGTTATAAATGGTGCTATCAGTCTGAGAGCTGAGCCTGGGCTCTCTGGGCAGTTACACACTCAGCAAGCATCGGGAACATGAGACAAGGCAAAAGAAGTGACAGAGACCTTGTGTACTCCCCCCCCATCCCTTCAGCCAGTTAAAAAGCAGTTCCTGGCCGAAAGCACAATTCTTGTCAACACTTTTCAAATTTTAATCTATTTTGCGGAAAATCATCTTTAAAGTGCCATGAGAAATTTCATCATAAGAAATAAAAAAGCCCTTAAACTATGCTTTAGGGAGAGATAGACCTGCATACCATTCAGGTGGTGACCAAAGAAGCGCTGCCCACAGTCTATTGTTTCACTGTTGTGGGGTCAGGAGAACCATTCTTGATAATTGGATTTAAGATGGCTTCTGGAGCCATGGAGAGACATACGGCTAGATGCAACACAGCTCGA
>NW_021620749.1:2788294-2796250 GCF_004785775.1 Grammomys surdaster
ATGGAGAGACATACGGCTAGATGCAACACATCTCGAGCACAGTTTCCCATAACACAGCTCTTGTTCATTGTGAAAGAAGTCAACAGGGGCTCCAGGGATGGCTCAGCAGTTAAGAGCACTGACTGTTCTTCCTAGAGATCCTAAGTTCAATTCCCAGCACCCACATGGTGGCTCATAACCATCAGTACTGGAATCTGATGCCCTCTTCTGGTATCTGAAGAGAGTGACAGTGTGGCTACATAAAACAAATAAATGTTTTTTAAAAAAGAAGTAAAAATAAATATTGTTAGTATTTAAAAGAACAGAAAATAAGACCACCCACTGAGTCCCCAATTTAGCAACAGAATGAAACAGAAGAATATTCATTTGAGTGTAACCATTGAGTATAGACTTAGTAACTCCTCATAAAGTTGTCATCTTACTGTAACCATCCCAGCAGGAATGATGGAGATGGCTTACACTTCAGTGATGTAGTCACCATCACACTGGCCTCACTGAAGCACAAAACCCCCTACGCCCACCCCTGTGTCCATGCAGCAAACCCTAATCAAATGCACTGGGTTCTATACACAGAGTGACATGGACATAGGAAGAGAAGTTATGAAGACGAGGGCTTACGGGAGGGAGAGGGGGATACAAAGGCATACAGGAGGGAAGACTTTGATCAGAGCATGTTCTGTGTATTATGAAATTATCAAAGAATAAACTTTGAAAGTGTATTTAAAATGGCTCTTGTGTCCCTCCCTCTGCCTATCAACAGATTGAAACAACGAACCCCAAGGAATTGGAATATCCTCAGGAGGGTCTCACCAGAGACAAGAAAAGTGGAACCTTCGGTGGCAGATAGGAAGACGTTGACTCCCAAGAGAGGTGTCACACAGATCTGAAACTTATCATCCTGTTTTACTGGAGATGGTGAGACTGAAGCTAAGACAGAACCACACCTTGACCAGGACAACTTAGTTACGAATACCTCTTGCCCACTCTTCAACCTGAACATGTCTGGACCCCAAAATGGAATCCAGGGTCACTGGACCTCTTCGCTGTTGTTCCCACTGTAGCTATGTTGACTAAGTCTCCTGTCTCTGCTTTTCTCTTTAGTCAGGCTATGGAGGATGGGTGGCCAAGCCTAGCTTCTTAGAGACACCCAGACTTGATCTCTGATCCTAACAATAGTAGCATTGCCAGGGCTATGGGTCAGGATCTGGACACTATGGTGTCCTAACACTTTGGTGTCTACTTGGTCCAGTTGGAATGCACCGACATAGAAGAACAACGTACGGTCTTAGGTGAGGCTCTGTGTATGTTCCCAAGCTCACAAAGAATTAGCAGAACTAAGCTCCTCACTACTGTAGGACTGAAGTCACAGTGACAGTCACAGTCATGCGAGCTACAAGGCTGCTGAGATAGAAAGCTCAATCAATGGCTGCTTTCCTTTTCCAGGCCAGCAGATCATGTTCTCTCTGATGTCCATCTCAGACTTCAAGGCCAGAGGAGTACACATGACTAACTCAAGCCCACTATTTTAGTTTGGGTTTCATTGCTATGAACAGAATGACCAAAGCAACTCTTATAAGGACAACATTTAATTGGGGCTGGCTTATAGGTTCAGAGGTTCAGTCCAGTATCATCAAGGAGGGAGCATGGCAGCATCCAGGCAGACATGGTGCAGGAGTTGCTGAGAGTTCTACATCTTCATCTGCAGGCCACTAGAAGATTGACTGGCTCCCATGTGGTTAGGAGGAGGGTCTCGTTGCCCACCCCTACAGTGATACACCTCCTCCAACAAGGCCACACCTCCTCCAACAAGGCCATACCCCCTAATAGTGCCACTTCCTAGATCAAGCATATACAAACCACCACACCTACTAAGAGCAATCTGCCTTCTCATAAACTGGGGACCTCAGTCAATCTACATAAATCCCTGTGCCATATAGAACACTGTCATGGGAGTCATGCCTATCTTGCCCACAGCTCTCGTTCCCACTCAAGGAGAAGGAATTATTGAGGGTCACGGTCAGGTTGGAACTCTCCACATCCAGATGGAAATTATACCTCTCTGGACTACACCGAGAACAAGCTGTCTGCAAAGCTTTCTCTTTTCCATCTGGAATGTTCTCCGTGTTTGAAATGGATCTGGTTGTTGAAAGGAAGGGTCCGTTAACAAGTGGTTTCCCAGCACAGAGGATGGACACTCCCTCTGGAAATTAACTCATTCTTGACTCATCCTCAGATCTATTCTACTCTTGACTCATTCTTGGATCTAATCTAAAGACCACTGATGCCACAGACATTCCAGAGGGCTGGTGAGGGTGCCTGCAGTTAGCACAATGGTTCTTGTCCTAGGGAAGCAAGGTGATGAGGATGTCCAGAATGATAATGGATCAAACAGTGTTGTGCACACAAAAGGCAGCATGAAGGGAACATGTCTGACTTGATGCAGAATGTCTCTTCTCTTGGTCCCTTCATGGCTCCAGGCATCCACTCCTGAATCCTACACACTGTCCAACTTCCTGTCTTCAATGCTTCAGTAACTGGATGCTAGCATTTGATAAAGATGATAGGAAAGGAAGTGTGGGGGAGGGGAGTCGTTCCAGCTTCTATCTACATCTATTGGGCAGAAGATCTAATATTTTTATTTTTCTCGGCTGTTCTTTTATCACCCAGGGCCTCATTGTTAACTACCATATTTGTTCTTTTAGAGTATTTATGGTAGGTCCTCAAAAGGATCCAGGATGAGGTGTGCATAGCTCTCCAAGTGATAGACATTCCTGAAGAGCCCTTTACAAATGGCTTTGTCTTCCTCACCCCAACTTGGAGCCAATGTGAAGTGTCATTTCATGGCTGATCCTAAAATGTCTGGGAAATTTAGGTGAATGCTGGGTTTAGCTCAGAGGTTTTTGATCTAAATTTAAATTTAATTGTAGTGAGATCTTTATCAATTCTGGAGTTATCGGAATAAGTTAGCAGTTCTCAGCATTTTTTTTTTTTTTTGTCACAACAAGAAGTCACTGCTGGCATCTAGTGGTGGAGGCCTGGGATGTTTCTGTCATCCCACGGCACTCCGGATGGCCTCCAGAATTGAGTATCCAATGTCAAATAGCAACAGAGTTCAGTTAGAGAAATCTTGGATGGAACCAAACTCTTAGGCCAGCCCAGGCTCTGTGATCTTCATGAAGGCAAAGCTGGTCTCTCTGAATTGTGAATTGTGATACCCTCCTGCCTCTCTGTGCTCCTTGCCAAATCAGGACAAGCACTTCCAGCTGACCCTGGAGGCCTGCCTGCCTTGTGCAAAAATTCACCAGGCTGGACTGGAGGTCTAGGGACATATAGCTGCCTTGATCCTTTGCCATGCTGCCTCCTATGTGTTCCAAATACTTAGCATCCTCTTTAAGACTAAATGTTCCCTCATAGAAGTGATCTGGAGGTATCATAGGGTGCCAGTGATGTGTGTTTTCAGTGAATGATTTGATGTAAGAAAAGAAGGCAATTTGGATAGCTTTCTGCCAGTCTTTCAATCTTAAGGAAGAAACCCAAAGTTTGAACCTAATGTGCCTTGCTCAGAACCATTATGATCTTCTGCCTTTCTATTACGTATTTCCAGACCAAAGAAATAACTGGTGGGGGTGGGGGTTGGCAAAGCATTTCACTTTTCCTTGGGAAGGAGAGGAAGTTGTAGAGTGTGAAACCAATTGACTTACAGAGTTTCTCTTCCCTAACAACTCTGGGTTAGAGAAACGGGGCTTACCCTTCTTACCCATGACCTTAGGTGTGGTTCAGTGGGTTTAGACTAAACTCTACTACACGAAATGATTTGTCTGCAGTGTGTCCTTGAGTGTATGACTTAGCTTCTGCCTCAGTTTCCTTATCTGTCAAGTGGAGATAACAGTCCTGCCTACAGACTGGGTCACTGTGATAATAAAGTAGGCAAATATTTACAAGGTGCACAGAGTAGCGCCTGCCCTTCAGGTAAAGTTATGGAAATGTCTGAATGTGTTCTGAGCCTCTCCCTAGCTGTATAACTCAGAGAGCCAAGGATGCGGCTTTGCTGCAATAGTAACTCATTGAAAACTCTGAGCCCAAGTGCTACCCTTCAGCCAGCACCTGATTCAGAACCAGTATCTTGTGTTTTCTGGGCTTGATTTCCAAGGCAGCACACGCTTTTAATTAATCCAATTTCATCCATAAGGGTGAAACAGAGAGGGTTTTTCTTAATCTGATTTTTCCAGAAACTCTATTCACTGGGCTGCAGCCTTTCTCATTGGGCCATTTGCTACCCCACCTCCACGGTGTATCAGCTTCTTACCTGATAGATTTCTCCTGCTTTCTTGGGTGTAGAGAACGTCTTGTTTGGGCTTGGGATTGCTGGTGATAGTCCAAGAAGGATGATGGAAGGATGGTGGAGAGAGGAAAATCTAACAACTCTACTGTGTCCCAGAAGACAGGGACCTGGGGAGGGAGGTCCAAACACTCCCTTCACTCACAGGTCCATCCAAGCCTGGATTGCACAGAAAAGAGAATCTGTGGGCCACCTGCCGTTGGCCCTGCTCTCTTCCTGGTGAGAAGAAACATGGCCTTAGGCAGCTCTAGGAAGAGAGTATGACTTCCTTTCCCACTGGGTTTGTTCTGGGACTGAGATGACTACATACTGTTCTCAACTTCCAGAACTAGGATCAAACCAAACTGTTCTGAAAATGCCCAGTGCTCACTCTCCTCTCTAGTCAGTTTTTGGTCCCTTTTTTTTTTCCTGGTGGAAGGAGACTGGAGCTTGTCAGTCAAGAGGAGGGTGTTTCTCCCTTCACCTGCTGTCCTAGAGTAGTTCTTAGCAATGCTTTTTAACCAGCACCACCCCCACCCCCCACCACCCCACTCCCAGAGTGCCCTAGTTAGAGCAAAACTTTACTTTCATCTGGTACCTCATCAGCACTTCTTGAATTCTGCAGTTGGGGAAGTGTCTGTGGCTCCCTGTTCAGCACAGATGTCCACATGGACCAGGAGTGCGAGTGGGTGGGCTAGCTGGCAGAATGAGCCCATGATGACCTATGCCCTCAGCTCCCTTTTCCTGAACAGTACTAGCCTAGGGTGCAGCTAGGGCAGGATATCAATGGCAGGAATTCTGGGTAATTTTTGAGCAGGCACCCCAGGGCACAAGCAACAGCAGGGCAGGGGCACTGTAGGGTGGAGAACAGGATGTGGATACTTCACAGAGAGAAGAGAGATGGATACCGTCCTGGGCTTGAGGCCACAGTGCTGGCCATGGGAGGTCAGTGTTTGTGACCTTCACTGTCTGTGGGATGGCAGTTAGGATGGTCCTTTGTAGTGTTGGGGGGAAGACAAGGTAAACATTGTGACTTGTCTGCTCCACTGTGCAGCACCCAAGTATTGTCATTGCATGGCAGCCGGCATGAATGTCAATGTGCCATCAATGGCCTGACTCCACAGGGAGCGATTGCACAGCTGGTTCCATAGCTGAACCTGGACCCCAACCCTGTGTGATCCTTCAGGTCTCACCAGCATCCTTCCCAGGTTGCAGCATCCAGAGGCTCCTGCACAGCATCCGTTTACTGAAAGAATGCCTGAAGCAGCCTCTATGCACATGGGTGCCAGACAGCCAACATGAGGCAAACACCTCCTGCCGCATGTCCACTTTGAACTGCTGTACTCAAGGGACCAATGCGGCTCCAGGCAGTGAAGAGTTTCAACCATCTGCTGCTTTAGAGATTTGCATTTAGAAAAACCTGTGTGAAGGATGGAGGCCCAGCCAGGAGGGACAAGTGTGTGAGGAGAAGCCAACAAACCTGGAGGGAGGCGAGAGTCGAGCAAGGATCCAGACCTCGCAGGAAGGCTTAGATATTGGAATCCAATGTCTTTTTTTTTTTTTTCCTGGAGGCTGGATATAATATCATACTGCCTCCAAATGTAAGTCATTGATGGGTGGTCCCAATCTCCCTCAATTAGGACAGGAATCTCATCCACTCTGCCACTATGCTGTATCCTCTCTGAGGGACTGCTGCCTTATTGGGGGAGGAGGTCATTCACCCAGAAATGACCACCTGAGCCCTGGGTGCTATTGAAAGCTGGCACCTCTCTGACTAGTATGTGTGCTCCAGCAGAGCAGCTAGCTACTGGTGAGTGAATTGAATGGACCAGTGCCTCAGGGTGAATGTTGTGGAGGGACTGTCTACTTGCCTTGAGACATGCTAGGGGTAAAAAGGCTGGGAATCTCTCAAGCAGCCAAGTAGCCCTGGGAGGGCCCCGGTAGGAGCTACATGCCAGAGAACTGTCTGGATGTTGTGGAGTCAGATGTGTGTACATCAGCTTCATTACGGAGATGACCAGAGAGGATGAAGTTTCCTTTAGCCGAACATCAAGATGCACATATTAATATATGTGGTGTGCATTAACAAGATGTACAAAGCACTCAACTCCTACTACGGGTGTGTTCCTACTGTGTGCTAATGGAGCAGGTGCATTGTTACCAACAGAGTGAGGTACTGTTGATATGATAGAAAAGGTGTCTTGACTGTGACATCCACTGTGCTGTTTCTATAACAGGAGGGGTTGATGATACAATGTGACACACTCACCATTGTGATATATAGTGAATGTGCATCGGTACAATATGCGACACGCTGTTTGCATACACACTTGCTGATATAATATGCATCACACTGTCAATGTGACATTCAACGTATCAGTTCTGTCATGTGTTTATGATATAATATAGGGGTTATTTATAATGTATACTGTGCTTCACTGTGAGGTATGATGATGGTTAATATTAACTGTCAATTTGACATCTAGGAGGCAGACATCTTCACATCCCTGTGAGGGATTGGCACCATAAAGGGTAGCCCCTGAGGATGTCTGTGAGAGGCTGTCTATATAATTTTAATTGATGCGGAGGAGACCCATCTTGATTGTGGGTGAAAACACTCCTGAAATAAACGGAGGTGGTGAGCTGAGTGCTAGCCTGTATGTGATGACTCGTTGCTCTGGTCTTGACTGGATGGAGTGGGTGCCCACTTCGCTCAGGCTCCTGACTCTGAATTCTGTGTGATGGACTGTACCCAGACTGTAAGTCAAATAAACCCTTTCTGCCTAAAGTTGCTCCTCTCAGGGTTTGGTTTCGGTTTTTATCATAGCAACAGGAAAAGAAAACCAAGACATGACATGCATTTAGGGGTATGGTCTACAAGGTATTATTAATGTCAGGTATAATATATGTTGATATGATATGTAATTGTCACTATAGCATATCCCATGTACTGACACAATGGTTCATGTGTTAGTGGGATGCTTATTAATATAATGTGTAAGATGTTGACAGTATGTGTGATTGTCGTGACACGACGTGTGCAGTGAACGGAAGCCACATGGGGTGGGTGACTAATGCAACATGTAAAATAAATTCGTTGCCATGAGATTGGAGTGGCAGCAGGGGCAGCCTTGACGGCAGCCTTGCTCAAACAGCCTACCTTTGTGCAGTCCTTTTCTCAAGGTTGTGTGCAGACAAAAATACAGGTCCAAAGTCTCCGGGAAGACCCGGACTTTCCATAGTCAAAGGGAAAGTCCACAGGAACCAACCAGGAGCCAACCAGCTGCACACACACACACACACACACACACACACACAAGCACATTCACAAACACTTAAACCACGTAAGCATGTACATGCACATCTTCTCACACACAACACCACACCTTCAAGGAACAGTAATTTATAATATATTTTGCTCTGTGATTCCCTGATAAGATTTACATTAAGGGTGGAAGATGGCTCAGTGGGTAAAGCCATGTGCCTCCAAACTTGATGACCTGAATTTGATTTGCCCACCAGTGAAAAGAGAGCAGACCCAGCAAAGTGTCCTCTGACTTCCATGCATATACTATGTGCCCACCTCTCTCTCTCTCTCTCTCTCTCTCTCTCTCTCTCTCTCTCTCTCTCTCTCTCTC
>NW_021620749.1:2796260-2805394 GCF_004785775.1 Grammomys surdaster
CTCTCTCTCTCTCTCTCTCTCTCTCTCTCTCTCTCTCTCTCTCTCTCCTCCCCCTACACATACTGGAAACTTTAAAAATATTTTAAAGGATTTAAGAGTTATGATAACGTTAAAGTCTCTTTCAAAAGACCAGGAATTCTGAGTCTAAAGCCAAACCCCGAAGTTACCAGTTACCTCATTCCATCTGCCAAAAGACTAAGAGGTTTTAGCTGGTATTTTTTGAGGGGGAGGATGAACAATAGAGCCAAACAGATGGAATATCGATCGATATACAGGATAGGTTGATAATTATAGGTGGTAGGTAAGTAGCTAGATGACAGATAAATGGTAGATGGATAATAGCTAGGTACATGGAGTAGGTTCATAAGCGTAGAGGACAGTGGGTAGATGAGAGACAGCTACAACAGAGAGTTGTTTGGTACATAAATAGACAAATAGTAGACGGTGATAGACTCGCTGTTTCTGTGTGCACTGCGCTGTGCTTTCTTTTCCTCGGGGTTTCTCACCTCAATGGAGGGCATTTGTGTGCTGTAGGGATGTACTATATGCAGCAGGATCTCTGGCCCTACCCACGAGGAACTAGAAACAGTGGTAACCAAGTGTCCCAGACATGCTAAGAGACCCTGTCAAATGCACAACCACCCACAGCTGAGAACCCCGTTTTCCACTCTAATGGAGGTCACAATTGCAGACCTCAGAACGCTATGGTCCTGGCCCTGGTCCTGACCACCAGCCTGTGATTTCAGCCAGGGTCATCCCTCTTGAGCTCCTTGTCTTCATCTGTAGGATACCACCAAAAAGAATAAAAAAAAAGACAAAAGAAAAGGGGGAAGGAAAATTGACATAGATCCCTGTGGTGGTCTGAATAAAAATGGCAGCTGTAGCTCAGACACTGTGCCTTTGCTCAACAATTAAAACATGGCAGACCTCTGCTAAAGATGCTAACACTCCTTTTGCTCCAGAGCCCCAGAGACACCAGATGGTGGGGAGGAAGGAGCTGCCCATAAGCAACGCTACCATGTACTTTGAGTATTAGCCAGAGACTCTATATCTCTCCTTGTTTGTCACCATGCGCGGGCATTCATAGGTAATGGCATCTTCTTGAATCAGAACTAGATTATGGAAATGGCATGTTTCAGGAGCAAGACAGTGGTTAGCAGGGCGTAAGATAGATGCCCCACAATGCTTGGCAAATTGTGCTTATTCCATGCCAAATCTTTCTGTTGTGTTTCACACGTGACAGCCAAGGTCTCCAGACATTCCCAGATCAACCCACTGTCTTGAGCCTGAGGTCTCTTGTTACTTTTCCAACATCCCCCACCCTCATGTTGTTGCCTGGCAACAGATTCAAGCAGTCAAGCATCACTGATGCCAGCGCAGCAGGTTGGGAGGACAGGGGTCTCACCTGTCAGGTTTTTACTGGGAAGTTGGAAAGTGTCAGAATGTGGGTTCACTTTCAGAAGGATGTTTTTTCCTCTCTGGACCCTTGTGTTTTTGTAAAGGACCAGCACAGGGCTTGTTGAACCCCAGGAGATGAGAAAAGTATTTATTAGCCAGAGAAGTCAACTCAACTAGAAGAGAAGGCCACCTTGCCTTCAGGAAGGTGCCAGGATAGAACAGAACAGGTTGCCTGGTCTACAAGGTGCTCTTACCTTCAGACATAACTGTGTACCACTCTCCTGAGAGAAACAGACAGTCACTTAGAGGCTTACAGGGGTGTGGGTGTTTCAAGCAAAACCAAAGTTCCCTAAGGCAAGCCCAGAGGTTGAACTTTTCCTCGAATATCCCATTCCTGGGAGGAGTGAGGCACGTGGGGGGAGGTCAGTATCACCATCTGGTCTCCAGCTGACTTGGCAAGACAAACACGGCAGTGATGTTGGCCTTTAATACGACCGATCGCTGTTGGCTCACACATGAAAATGAAGTAGAAGGAGAGCCAAATTTTATAATTGTTGGTAAATCTGTGGATGATCAGTGCTGAAACTTCTATGACTCCTTTCTTCCCATCATCACCATTTATTGAATTCTGTACCCCAGGATTTGGGGAGGATGACCAGATGGAAATCAGAGTACAGTAATTAAGCAGGTAAGAAACAGATGGTCACTGAAGGAGAAAGACAGAAAGTTTCAGGGTGGGGCAGAAGCTCTGACCAGAGAAAAACCTTCCCTTCCCAGGCTTCAAGGCCCAGTCAGGGTCAAGCTGTACTGTCCCAGAACTGATGGAACTCAACCTGTCCCCTCTGTCACCATCAAGGACAAGGCATGTGTCACCTTTGTTGATCTGAGGGAGAACGGTAAGATAGCACCACAGCAAAGGGAAACACAGGTTTCTGGTAATGGTGCTCTAATGTGATGGTTTGTATATACTTAAGCCAGGGAGTGGCACTATCAGAAGGTGTGGCCCTGTTGAAATAGTTGTGTCACTGTGAGCATGGGATTTAAGACCCTCATTCTAGTTGTCTGGAAGCCAGAATTCTGCTAGCAGCCTTCAGATGAAGATGTAGAACTCTCAGCTTCTCTTGCACCATGCCTGCCTGGATGCTGCCATGTTCCTGCCTTGATAATATGGGACTGAACCTCTGAACCTGTAAGCCAGCCCCAATGAAATGTCCTTATAAGAGTTGCCTTGGTCATGGTGTCTGTTTGCAGCATTAAAATCCTAACTAAAACACCCAATGAAAGTGCTTACCATCATACCTTGGGCTGTAAGCACAGGGAGATCTGGGATTCCCCCATCTCCACTTATCAGTTAGCTTTTCTTGCTTGTTGTGTATGTAAAGGGAGTTGGAGTCTGGCATAGGCAGGGGCTTCCCACACTGCCTGACAGTCCTGCGGCTTCCTGAGGGTGACGGCTCAGGGTAGAGTGCAGCATTTTGTCTACAAAGAACTGTTACGTTGCTGGGTACAAGTCCCTTGAGAATAGGCATAGACGCCGGGCGGTGGTGGCGCACACCTTTAATCCCAGCACTTGGGAGGCAGAGGCAGGCGGGTTTCTGAGTTCGAGGCCAGCCTGGTCTACAGAGTGAGTTCCAGGACAGCCAGGGCTACAGAGAAACCTTGTCTCGGAAAAAAAAAAAAAAAAAAAAAAAGGAAAGAGAATAGGCATAGACATTCTTGAATAATCAAATTTTAATTTATATTTCTGATGTCATCAGCTAACCCCAGGCCCAGACCTCTCTGTGACATGACAGTGCCTTCCTCAGAGAGTGTCATTTTTCTTATTGATCTCTGGTCAGCGACATGTTGGTAAGACCATATTTGGGCTTTTTTTTCTGAAAGGCAAAACCAAAGCTCATTTTCCCCTGTTCTACCAGATTCCTGTCTTCTCCTCCTAGGGGCTGGATGCTGGACCCTCCTGAACAGGGTATCTCAGACGATGGCCCGGAACACCTGCTAAATTGTTGTTCTTTATGCCATTGCTTTCTGCATTGAAAGGGAGATCAAATGCTCTTAAGTTGTCAAGAATCAAGGGATGTGAGGACTGGAGAGGTGGCTCAGTGGTTAGGCATGTACTACTTGGTCTTAGGACCAGAGTTTTGTTTTCAATACGCACACTGTGTGGTTCACAGTCACCCTTTCCTTTGAGCTCTCTTCTGGCCTCTGCCAGCACTCCCATGTATGTAAGCATACATGCACACATGTGGGCATGGACATGTATAAATAAAAACAAAAATAAATTAGAAGTAAATAAATAAAAATCAAGAGATAACAGGTGTCCAGATTGGAGGATACCACCAGAAAGAATAAAACAAAAGACAAAAGAAAAGGGGGAAGGAAAATTGACATAGATCCCTGTGGTGGTCTGAATAAAAATGGCCCCATAGGGCATGGCACTATTAAGAGGTGTGGCCTTGTTGGAGTAGGTGTGGTCTTATTGGAGTGGGTGTGGCCTTGTTGGGGTGGGTGTGTTTTCAATAAATAAATAAGTAAATAAATAAATAAAAACTATAATTAAAGAGAATCCTTCAGATCTGACATTGGCCAATAGCTCCCCGGCATTATAAATACAGACTTTGCTGCTACATAATAGCTGCTCAGGAAATATACATTTTATTACTTGCATATCCATATATTTCAATAACAGGTATAATTTAATTACTTTTCAGGCAAGTCGTTGACATTTACTGGCTTGGTGCTCAGTATTCAGGCTACCCTGGCTTGGTGCTCAGTACTCAGGCTACCTGTACTCGCTAGGTGAACCCACAACAATCCCACAATCCCCGGGGAGGTGTTCAGCAGCTCTGCTTTGTCGCTGAGAACATTCGGGCCAGGAGAGCATTCCCACTTGTCCAAGATGGCGTTTGCTAAGTGGGAGACCAAAACGTCATTCAGATCTGCCTAGCTCCCAAGTTACCTTACCAGAATTGACTAAACCGTGGGCCCTGTGAAGAGCGAAAAACAAAACTCTGTGTCCAAACAGTATTCCGAGTTTCAAGATGGCCCAGGCAGAATACGTAAGCACGAATGGAGATTTTCTGAATGGCGTCCTTGTGCAGTTGCCCAGGCACAGACCTTTATCCTATTAATTTGTACATCAAAATGGATTCATTTCCTTAGCAAGTGTGGGAATTATCTGTGTCATTGATAACTGTGTCAAATCTATACGTTATGCAGGCACCAAGAGAGGACTTTTCTCAGAGGCAGCCAGCATGCCAATTCCCCCAGGTTTGGAGTATTTGGGTGGTTTGCTTTCCTGTTTTTGCTGCGAGGTCCGGGTCCTGCCTGGTGCAACACCAGGGCTGCTCTCCTGCCTGGAAAGCTAAGAAAAAAGCCGAATAGAGCCCAGACGCATCTTAAAGTGGTTTGTGGGGAGCAGCGGAGGACACAGGATGTTTGAAAAGCCGTTTCCTCTACAGACCTCCACCCCATTTCCTCAGAACAGTGGGGAAATCTTGGTTTTGTGTCAGAGCTCACCTTGAATTCCGACAGAGGTTTCCTGAGGAGATCACTCAAATCAGAATGGTATCAGCGGCACTGACTGGCGTATCTTTTGTGCCCTTGTGTCTTAGACCCTTTGATGATCAGAAGTTACCACAGCACCAACCAGTTGTTGTTCTTCCTCTCGCCCTTGCCATGGAAATTTCACATCTTATCCACAGCTTTGCCTTGCCTTGCCAGCCTGCAGCTCTAGGTCATCGGATAAGCAAGTCAAAGAAAGCTACTCTAGCTGAGTGTGTCAGGCACCTGTGTGACTCTGGGACATGGAATCTGTTGACTCCAGTCATTTGGGGCATGCTTGTTTGGTTGAGATTTTCATAGTATTGATAATACCCATAGACACTGTCTAGGCACACATATTTAATATATGACCAATGTCAGCAGGGGTTGACTTCTCTTCTATATCTATGAGTCTTAAAACATTAAGGAATGTAGAATCGGCTACTATAAACTCACTATAAATACCTGGTTTGCACACAAATACTGTGTGCTCTCTCGGGTCTGAGCTTGAGTCTGGTTAAATGTTGAATTCACATGTAGGGTGTACCTGGCATCAGTTGATTTATCCATGTGGGAGAGAGCCTAGGACACCTGACATAATTGTAAATGACACAAGAGCACCCATCTTCTGTAAAGCTCCCTGAGGAGACTCTTCTCACAGGTAATTCCCACGCTCACTAAGGAAATATATCTATTCTGATGTACAGATTCCCAAACAGATCATTAAGGACAGTGTGCACTTTCCCTTCTGGGGAACAGTCTTCCCACCTTAGCCATATTCTATTTTGGACAAAACAGGTCACTTGGCTGTCTTTCTGCTTCCTCTCTCCTGCTGTGCATTCTGTGCTACCCATTGCATGCATCCTCAGATCAGATGCAATGGTAGGCTAATTCTGATCATAGGGTTCCTCCAGACCACAGGGATCTCTGAATATAACTGTGTGTCTGCTTGTGAGCTGAGTGTAAACCTCCAGACCAAAAGATCTGATCTGGTTCATTCAAAACCTTCAAGATGGGAAAGAGGGAGCTGGGAGGAGGGAGAAGGCTCAGTGGATAAAGTGCTGGTTGCGCAGGCGTGAGGGCCTGAGTTCAGGTCTCCAGAAAAGGAGTTTTTGAGCGCCTGTCCCTTCTTCTCTGCATGTGCACGGTATTCAGGCCTGCCACCCAGTTCCTGCCTATGGGAAGAGGTATGGGCTTCAGATGGAGGCAGGCTAGCCTTCCAAGTGAACCAAGTCTGTAAGCAGCTGGCCTGTGACATCTAATGTAACCTCAGCTCTGGGCAGTCAGTGCTGGATAGTTGCCCTTCTCTTGTAGAACGTAAGCACTTAAGGAGACAATCTACAGAGAACGCTTAGCACTTGGTATGGCCACAAGTCAGAGAAGTCTCTCCCACTCCTCAGCCTCTTGTGATTTCACAACTGCTCTTGGGGAGCAACAAGAAACTCTAATTCAAAGGACTCCAGGTTTAGGGAGAGGCCCTACCCCAATGCATAAGGTGGAGAGCAATCGAAGAAGACCCTCATGTCATCCTTGGGTTTTGTGACACACATGTTCACTTCTACACATGTGAACACACATGTACACCACATGTACATACATATACAGAAAAGAAAAATCTGAAACATTTTAAACACCTCTTTTCCCACAGATCTCCTCTTATGTACTCTAGACAGACTGTCTGTCTTGAGGAGACTTTGGAATAACAACAGATGCAGGAGAAAGAAAAGAAAGTAAAGGTGTTGAATTACATAGGCAAGGTTCATGTGCAGGACAGATAGCTGGTGAGTCCTGGGGAGGGATCTTGAGAGCACTTTCCGCATGTCCTGCCACCCCTGTCCTGACTTTCTAGGTCCCAGAAAACCCAGCAAGCACCGAGGCTGCATTCAGTCTCAAATTTTAAGAAAGTAAATGAGTTACCTGGTTTTCTCCTTCCAGGACAGCAAAAGCCCCCCTTTTCCATGCAATTGGTGCCCCCTAGTGGCTGAGTAGACCTTCCCTCCAAGTGGAAGTCTGAAATCAGTCTGAGTTGGCTACAACCAACTCTCTCCATTGAATTAAAGGTTCTCATTGCTTCCCAAGAGCTGTGGGAGCACAAGAGACTGAGGATAAAGAGTGGGAGAGGAAGCTACTTCTCTGACTTGTGGCCATACAATGTGCTAAGCGTTCTCTGTAGATTGTCTCCTTAAGTGCATATGTTCTGCAAGAGAATGGAATCTATCCTTGCATTGACAGCCCAGAGCTGATGTATGACGAGGTTACATTAGATGTCACAGGCCAGCTGCTTACAGACTTGGGACACCCAGAAGGCTAGCCTGCCTCCATCTGAAGCCCATACCTCTTCCCAAGGCTCCCAGGCTGGGAGGGCAGCTACAGTAGACCAGCAGGAACTGGGTAGGGGCACCAGATGCCATACACTATCAGAAAGAGGGGATGGAAGCTCTCTCATTCATCTTTGTGGGAGCTTTGTCATCAAATCAGCAGAGGGTCGCCATGTCTGACCCTCTTGCCAAAGTACCTGATATTTTGTCCAGTCATGAAGCCACCTGTGGATTACCCCATGCAACCAGAGTAGCTGAGAATCCTCAAGACTCAGTTTCTCTCAGGAGGTACAGACAGTTATGAGTTGTCTAATGTGGGTGCTGGAATCTGAACTCCAGTCCTCTGGAAGAATAGAAAGTGTCCTTAACCTCTGAGACTTATCTACAGCCCCAGAGACTTGGTCTCCTCTTTTCTACTTTGTGGTCTTATGAGTAAGTCCTTTGCAGAACTCTTTATGCAAATTGATATCCCTGTAGAAACTCTTGTCTAGCTAATGCTTCTGGTAGCAGAGCCTTCCTGCCTTTTGACCCAATCACCGCTTTATAACCATAGACCTGTGGGGATCTCTGATGGGGGACTTCACTCAACGGTCCTGGGAGCAGAGTTGTAAGGCTATGATGAGATGTGGAAACTGAAGACTATAGCTAGAAACAAATCCAAAGGACAAGCGACTGGTATAAAACCTCGAGGCTTGACACAATATCTTGAGAAATCTACTCCTAGAAAAAAAATGTTCTTACAAAAATGAGATGCTGAACAATGGAGCTAGGCTGATGTCAAAGACACAGGCATGTTTGAGGGTGAGGACAGCTTGATATACATCACGCTCTGACCACTTGTGCCACAGGAAGATGGCTAAGGCAGCCCCTGACATGAGGAGACCACTGCCCAGCTGAGGGTGTATGAGCTGTTCTTAAAGTCCCCTGAGTAGGACCAGTGAGTCAGATGAGCAGGTAAGGCCTTCACAGACGAGCTTGACAATGAATCCTAGGACCCATCGGGTAGAAGGAGAGAACTGACTTCCACACATTTTCCTGTATGTGTGAGTTGTGGTGGGGATTCCACCCTCCCCAAATTAGATAAATTAATTTAATGTTTTTAAATTAACAAAATGAGTCCTCTGGCTAATGGATATAGGACAACTGAGAACTGATGCGTGTCCTTGGAACAGAGCTCCTTCTAGTAGCACAAGGCATGGTGTGGTTAAAACTAGCCTCAGGTAGACACTTAACTCTCATGGCGCTAACTAATCCAGCTGAAGAGGCATGCCTTCACATCAGAACGAAGCCAGGGGCGACTAGGAGTAATTTTAAAGGGACAGTGAAAGGTGTTTTCACACGTAGCATAGAGCAGGGAAATCTGTAATTGAAAGGTGTAACTTTTGCTCATTCGTAGTTGGGCAAAGCCCAGGCTGCTGATGGCAGTAGGGAGTCACAGGGAGTCACAACTGAGCAATGCAAACAGGAGACTGGAAGGGAACAGTGCAAGGGATGGAAGCAGTGGTACAGCCAGGCTGAGAATCCAGTCAGGGGACACTTCAAATATAGTCCAGTCGCCAAACCAAAGCTTGTGTAAGTATGGATTACTAAACCCCAAGTAGAACTGACTTAAAAGAGCCCAGACTGATCAGCAGCAGCAACCAAACAACGAAACACACCACAACCATGAATAGAGTTCTTAGAACTCAGAGGCAAGATTCCACTTCTGCCTGAACCACTGGATTTGGATTGTGAACAAGAGTGAACGTGCAGAGGATAACAGTGTGAGTTTACATGGGCGTGCCATGCATGGAGAATAGCATTGTGAGTTCACATGGGCGTGCCGTGGAAAGTAGCAGTGTGAGTTCACATAGGCATGCCACAGAGGGTAGCAGTGTG
>NW_021620749.1:2805404-2827342 GCF_004785775.1 Grammomys surdaster
ACATAGGCATGCCACAGAGGGTAGCAGTGTGAGTTCACATGGGTGTGCCATGGAGGGTAGCAGTGTAAGTTCACATTGTGTGACATGCACAGAGTCCAGAACTTGCTCAGCACTTGCAATACCCAACAAACACACTGCCTGCCGTTCCTTTTCCCCACCCATCGTGCACAGTGCCAGCATGCTGACAATTGCACGCTTCCCTGCGGATCCCTGAGCACAGGAATCACGGACAGCTTGGGGCTGCTCAGCTGAGTAGATGTAAGAATTTCACCTGCTCCCTTTCGCAAGGCTTAGAGCACTGAACATTAAAGGGCTCCAATTTGTACAGCTTTGTACACTTTGCTACTGGAGCTGTTTTAAGATGAGGCGCTAAACAGTTTCTCACCTCAGAGGGACTTAGAGGGCAGGTCAGCTACGGTAGCAAAGTTTAGAATGGGGATGGGAAAACAGCAACCCTAAGTTTCTCTTAAGACAAAGTCCCGTCAATGCTCTTCTACCTCTACTGCCTCAAGGAGAACTGAACAAGAAAGAAGACACATGGGGTTGGCCCCCAGCAAAGTTTAGTTTCCTCTAAGAAGCCTCTGTGTAAAATGCCACTGGGTGGAGGCATTATTCTCAGCTTTACACTAAACAAGAAAAGGAGGAGTGTGGACCACCTCCTTCTGGAGCACCTCACGTACTGGGTCTCAACCATGTTATCCGACAAGACTGAGAATGAGTCCTAGATCTGCTTTTCCACAGACAGATGGGTCAGTAACACTGGCTTTAGAGGAGATGGGGGTGTAGGGGGGAGTCCCAGAGCACTAAGAAATGGAGTCCAAGGCTTCGCTCCTGCAGTGGTAAGGATTCAGCAAAGAGCACAGCCCAGACATGAGGAAGACTCGAGGGATATGCCTGTTTATCCTGAAGTGCATCTCAGGTCTCAACCTTCTTAATTCGAGAAGCATTTCCCATCCACCATCTACCCACTCAGCATCCTGTTTTTGTAAAAACACAGAAAGCCGAACCATTTCTGGAAACCAAGAGGAAACTGATTGTTACTACATAGCTGCAAAACATTATCTCAGTTTTTCAAAGCCTGTCTCAGAAGGCAGTATGGCCAATATTGCTTTTGTTTAAATAAGACGATGCAAATCAGATGCAGATTATTACGTGCTGAGAACACCTAGCACACATGAAACACGTTCGCACAATGAGGCACTGTAAGAGCTCTGTATTGATGACAGCTTTGCAGTTAGGAATGTGTTCACTAAATATGGAAACAAACGAGAAGTAACAAATGATCTTCTCGGGAGTTGCTGCAGCACGAACTGGGTGTACTAGTGCCGGGCTGGGCTTCAGGGCTTGGCCTGAAAAGTATCATCACTTCAGGCCATTCTGGATTTCCAAGTTCTCTCTGTAAAACAAAACAGAGTAGTTTTAGAGTAAATGATTCATGAATCCACTGATTTGGGCAAACTAAGTCGTTGCATTGGACAAGAATCCAGGGTCAGTCTCTAGTGGTATCTCACTGGGTATAAGTCAAGACCTCCATTCAACCCTTCACCCTGTGCCAAGTATATACCCTCTGTTCAGAATATACTGATTTTTTAAAAAAAATGTATCAACACACTTTCTTGTTTCTTTATTCTGTAATGTTATAAAGCCATTATCCTTTTTAGAACTTTAAAGATCTGACTTTTCAATGGCAATTAAAATGTTCCCCTGTGTTTAATATTAACTATAATTCATAATTTATTTACCACCTTCATCACTTACATTAATAATTTATAAAAAATATTGACTTTGTTTTATTGATTTTATTGAAAATTGCTTCTTGACTTTTACCTTTGTGGGTATATTGTCTGATAGTTGGTTTGAATAAAAAAATTTTTTGTTGTTCTCTTTTGTAGGGGAAAGCAAACTTCCATCATTATGTCTTTTCTCATTAACACACAAATGTGGCTTATTATCAATTTACAGCATTCAAGAACTTCCCTAGTCTGTAATCTCAAGCGCCCCTCATTCCTTTGGTAAATCAGTCCAAACTCCTATGAACTTCACAGTCAAATTCATATCAACAACTCCACTCCTGGTATTGATTTTTAAAATTATGTTAATTAGTTGTTTCTGTAAAAGGAAGCAGTTTAAATGATAAGAAGCTTATTTGGGGTCATAATTTAAGAGAATGTGGTCCATGGGGAGAGTTCCGTGGTGGTTAGAGCTGGTGGCAGCGACTTGCTCACATCTTAGCTGACCAGGAAGGAGAGACAAGGGCTGCTTCTACTGGTACTGGCTTTCTTTAAACTGTATCTCCATGGAGTCTGGTCTCTATCACCTCAAGTCGCTGCTCTGGCTGTTTATTTTCCACGTATTAGATCACAGATATTTCAGAACTACATGCACTCACTCGCTTTCTCACTTGGTATTCTCTTTGACCCACTCCACTCAGGATCTTAGAAATGTCTTTGGTGAAGATCACCTATACAGCTTCCATGTGACCAAAATGAAGCTCAAAGTTTCATGCTCTAAGCAAAACTCTTATATCTTTCCCAGAGCATGATTCTCATCTTTCTCATTCGACTCTAAGTGGAAGCCATTTTCGTGATGGCTCCCTACGTCCTTGGTGGTTTGGGCTGTCTTCTAGACCTCTTGAAGTCTTTACTAGAGTGCATCAGCCACTCTTTTACACTTTCTTTGTTGAGTTTTACCCACATCACACACACACACACACACACACACACACACACGGCATTTCTCAACAGTCCCTGTGTTGCATCTCCTTAAATCATACAGCTCACAACCCATTTCTCTCCCTCAGCTATTCCCTAGGTAACACTCTGTTTCCTGTGTTTAGTTATTATGTGTGTTGACCCGTCTCCAGTGTCCATCGTCATATACTCTTTCTATATACTTCAGATTTCTACTTCCAACTTCCATCTTGACACTACCACTTGAACATCTGAAATGCATCCAGACTTATGGCCTAGCAGTCTAACTTTCTGTTCTTATTTACCGTCTTAGCCTATAAGGTGTGATTCCTCACTCTCTCCCCTGTGTTGCGTACTTCCCTTTTGCAATTGGCCAGGCTGAGAACTTTCTCACAAACTACTTACCCATGCTACATGTAAGTTATTAGAAATAAAAAGGTAATTTTCAGTGCACCTGAGAAGCATTATGTCTATGCATAGCTTTTAAAGTTATTAATAATAGTCATTTATTGTCTGTACATAGCATTCTTCAACTGATAGGGATAGTCTACTCATTCCTGAAAGAAGCCTACCTAATGGAACAATTCTTGACAAGGGAATGTGGATCATGGGTCAAGATCAATGCCGCCATCCCACGGGTAATGTGGTACACAATAGAAATTCGATGGAGAACAGAGAGCCATGGAAAATTACAAGTTAAAAAACACAGCAATCTAAAGGCCAATGAAACTCACTTGACTGCCAATTTTCTGCCTTGGAGGAATAATTTTCGAGGAGCCAAATTTAGCAAGAGAGATTTGAAAGGCATTGAGCAAGAAGTTCAGAATGAAATACACCAGGCATGACCTCAGAAAGCTAGTCAATAATTGTACATTTGCATTTTAACTCTTCCTCATCATTACCAAAGGTGAATTTCCCGATATCTATCCAAGATGTGAAACACTGTTTATCTGCTTGCCTGCAAATGAGCTCATGGCTCGGCTCTGTAACTACTGGAGCAGTGGAACTCATTGTCTCCGCAATGTAAGATGAATAAGATGCCTGGTAGAAGAAAGCATTTTCCAATGTTGAATAAACCCTTTGCCCTGAGCAATACATATGCATGCCATATCCATATCCTACAGTATAGATAACAAAGCTGTGGTAGTTATTAAAGTTTTTTCCATAAGGATTTCAACTCATCCATGTTCCAGCACACAGATTTCCCCCATTTTCCTTAAGGGACCATACAATGCCTGCATTTAGGATGAAGACTTACTAAGTACTAGATTCACAGAAAAGCACTTTGCTGTATCAATTCAATTCTTATAACAGTCATGTGAGGTGGATATTATTATTGTTGTGACTTTATAGATGAAGAAACTGAAGCTTAGCATAATGATATAAAGGCCAATGAAACTCATCTGACTGCCTCTACCCAAGAGGTAGAGGTCAGCTTTGAACTCGTCTGTCTTGAGCATCTATCTATCTCAGTCCTTCCAGGGATGAGTCATTGCATCTACAGGAAGCAGAGTACAACTGTCCACACAGGGCAAAGTACGTCCACACACAGTGCTCAAGATTCAACTCACAAGTCTAGGAGAATGTTTTATTTAGTTGGTAGGACTTCATTCAAATTTTGTCATATTGAGTAGAATTTTATTGATCAGGGTCCTCCAGAAAAAAAGAGAACAAATATGGTGTCTTTGTATCTGTGTGTGTGTGGTTGTGTCTGTGGTGTGTGTGTGTCTGTGTATAGTATGAGTGTGTGGTGTGTGTGTGCATGTATGTATGTGAGTGTGTGTTTGTGTGTGTGAGTGTATGTTTGAGAGAGGGTGTGTGCATTGTGTATGAGTGTGTATGTGTGTGTGTGTGTGTACATATGGGACTGGCTCACATCATGTTAGAGCTTGACAAGTCTAAGTTGACAGTGTGAGCACATTTGCTACTTTTCTTGTTGCTCTAAATCGAATAAACAAAAACACATTCCAGCAGGAAAGATTCCTTGTGACTCCTGGCTTTGGAGAGTTCAGTCTCTCCTAGGAGGGAACTGGTGGCAGCTGGGTGTTAGCTCTGTCCACAGTGGCAGGAAAATGAGGTAGAGGCCCTTTACATTGTAGCCCCCAGAAAGCAAAAGAAGCTGACTTTGTATAGGAGATGTGGATTAGGCAGGGTATAATAATAACCTTAGAAGGCCCAGCCCTGTGACCTCTTTCCAGCAGCTTGGTCCCACTTCTTGAATGTTCTATAGCCTTCGAAATAGCACTAGATGCTGGAAACCAAACATTTCAAATCGGGAGCCCGTGGGGGCACACTTCAGATGCAAACCATAGCAACAAGACAGAAGACTTGAGACACAGGAAAAAAGAAGATGCAGTTCAGGTCTGAAGGCTGCCAGGCCAAAAATATAGCTCAGCCTGTGCACAAGAGGTATCAGTTCAGCTGTGCACAGGGTTTGATATACCTCCACGCGCAGCTTAGAACAGACCACACCAGACCAAATGGTTCCAAGTGGGTTTTTTTTTAGGAGACAGGACAAAGATGGGGAGGGGGAAGAGAAAGCAGAGGAAGAAGAGAGCGAGGTCAGGGGGTCCTGCCCGTTTTATATGGGCGGTGACGTAGCCTCTTGTAGGTAAGGGTGGGAGGTAGCCAGGTGGATTCTGGGAATGTATGTCAGTTACCTTGGCAACGATGTGGGGGTCGCCTAAATGTGATGCCACTGGATTCGGACCCTGATACCAACACTGTTCATAAGAGGTCTCGGCTCAGCCTGTGCACATGAGGTCTCAGGGCAGCCTGTGCACAAGGTCTTGGATCAGCCTGTTAGGAGTCCGTTTTTCTTGAGAAGTCAGCATGTTTGTTCCGCACAGACCATCAATTGACTAGATGTAGCTCCCCATAGTAGGTCTCTTTATTCCTGTGTCCTGACATAACCAACTTAAAAGAAAAAACAAACAAACAAACAAACACAGGCTTATTTGAGTAGCTTCCACTCATGATCATGTGATTCAGATGCTTTGGTCCTGCGGTGATTGATGTAGCTAGCTCCTTATGGTAGGAACGCACAGCCGAAGATGCCGGTTCACTTCAGGAAGCCACAAGGCAACGGAAAGGTTGGAGTGCTGATATCCCCTCCGAGAGAGCACACCCTCAGTGAGCTAACTTCCTCCCAGGAGGTCCCACCTGCAGAAGATCCTACCACTTCCTAATAGCACCATAAGCTGGGAACCACACCTTCAGCACGAGACCTGTAGAGAGCATTCAGGAAGCAGCTACATCATACAGTCTAATGCTCTGTGCTCACGACACTGTTCATCCCATCTCAGATATGTACAGATTATGCATAAAGTTTGTTATCACTAGAGAATAGCCTGGTTGAATACTTTGAGGTTGGACATCAAAGGTATCACTCATGGTCTTTCCCTAATCAGCATGACCAAAGTCACCATTCTGCCTGCCGGCGAACCCCTGGGAAGCATCTACCACCCTCAAAGGAGAGGACATCCTGCTCTGCTGTCTGGCAAAAGCGTAAAGAAGCTTCAAATGCTTTTATGTCGGTTCTTTTGTAAATTGATGTTTGAAATACATTTTTTCTTTTTTTTTCAAACAGTTATATTCTATTGTTTTCTGTATGGGAAGCTGGTCACACAGGAAACCACATTTGTTTCTAAGCTTAACTGATGGACATTATTTTCCTAAAGAACATCGTGGTTTGACCCCTTCCATGAAGAAACACTGATGCTAGAAGCTGCCCGTCAATAGGAGACAGGTTGGGTTTGAGTTTATTCTGGGATTGGGTTTTCATTGCCTCCTTTATCTTAGGGAGCTCCTGGCTGCCTTCAGAATGATTGTCCTCGTCCCCTATCACCTGCCGTGCTTCCAGACACAGTGCTTGGCCTCAGTCACAGAGAATGAACTAAGATGCTCAGAAGAATGTCATTTTGCTCTGGGCAAAGGTTGTTTTATTGTCTATTCAGGTAAGATGCATATGCAAGTAGAGATGGCAGGGAAAGGCTCTGGGCACAGATTTTGGCAGGCAGAGACTGACCAGGTACTGTGGGTTTAAGGAGTTCACTCAGAGTCAGTCACTTTTTCTAGTGACCCCCATCTTCATACTACGTGTGTGCCATGGCTGACCCCTTTCTGTCTGGAGCCTTCCCAGAAATAAAACACTGTCAAATAATTTCCTATCATTGGCTATTTTTTTCTTGTTCCTCCCCATCAAAGGACTAAAAACAAACATCTGAGACCAGGAACACTCATACCTGCCACTCCTGGTAACTTCCCTGCCCCACACAGAGCAGCCCAGAATGCATACTACAGAGAGTTTTTAAAGACAAAGAACACTGAAAAAGGCTACTGTTAGATCCATCTAGGATAGGCTAAGGATAGCAGGTGGCCTTCCTGGAGGTGGCCCACTGCTTTAGCATGGTCTCCAACGGATGAACTCTATGAGACAAGGTCACAAAGTGACTTCATCTCAGGATTGCTTCTTGCAGCTGACATGCCTTTGCTGTCCTTATAAAATTAATATAACATAATCCCTGGGTACTAGCCCACCCTATAGTGCAGATTTCTGCAGATCAACAAAGATACATTGTCTTGTAGTGAGGCTATATAGACAAATAGATGACTTCTTAATTTGTAATGATGATCCTATAAGAATTCCTAAAATTATACTAGCAATTATTAAGCCCTTTATAATAGGACTTCTTGTAAAGCCCTCTCTGATGTGAAATCTGCAATGAGAACTCTGCCAGTCTTCATGTGATATGAGTCAATTGCTCTGGGATAGAAAGTAGCCATTTACAACTTAGGGATACATTTCTTAGAATGTAAAACAATTAACTAAAGGTCATAAAAGGGAATTAACAATTTATTGTAGGATGCAATGACAGAAGATAAAATATTGACTGGGTTTATCTATATGTTAACCTGGTCACAAAAGTCATGGTTTTAGACTCTCTAGGAACCTGTGGAGCTAGTGACAGAAAATGAATGTCTACTTAGATAACTACTCTTAGTAGAAACACATGTAAACATCTCTATTGTAAACTTCTTATTCAGTTTATGATTAGAATTTATGTTTGAACTTTTAGAGAACCTTTGTAAAGAAAAGGGGGGATGCTGCTTGGAAAAAAATTGTGTGATCTATTGTCCTAGAAAAGGGACAAAAATCTAGAAACGATCACATTTCAGGCATTGCATTACAGGAGAGAGCGGGATTAGGAGGAGAAAGAAGGACAGAAGAGTAGAGTAACTTAGAAAGTAAGAGAACATATAGTCTAATAGGGTTTTCCCTCATTTGCTTTCCCTTAAAAATAAAGATTAGATTTTTTTTTTAAAAAAGTCCTCTGACACTATTACTGATGTTGTGGTCTGTTTACAGACAGGAGCCTAGCACAGCTGCCCTCCGAGAGACCCAACAAGCAGCTGACTTACATCCAACAGATACTTCCACCCAACCAAGGGAACTGAGGACCCCTGTGGTTGAATTAAGGAAAGCCTGGAAGACGTTGAGGAGGAGGGCGACCCCGTAGGAAGACCAGCAGTCTCAACTAACCTGCACCTGGAAATCTCTCAGACACTGAGCCACTAACCAGGCAGCCTACACTGGCTGGTCCAAGCCACTCCCGTTTCCCCAACACAGATACAGCAGAGGACTGCAGTGTCTGGCCTCACCTAACTCCTGAGAAGATAGAAGGGGCACCTAACCCCTGAGAGACTTGAGGACCCAGGGAGTGGAGAATACTTTTATTAAAAAAAATTTCCTTTTTCCCCTCTTCCTGTGAGAGAGCCACTTTCCCAAGCTGACAACGATATAAACTCTCTGCCTCAGGGAGGACCTGCAGAGAAAAAACCAAAAGGACCTCTTCACTTAGTGCTCCCCCTCCCTGGGCTGTGAAGCAGCAGGTGGTAATTTGACCGGAGGCCTGCAGCTTCTGGCTTCAAGAGTAACTTAGAATCAAGATAGGTAAACATTATTATTAATGATAAAAAAAGGAAGCCCTAATTTCTCGAAAGACCAAGTCTTGCCCCTGCCCACACTCTTTCCCCTCAGCTACCTTTAAGAGAGAACCAGAGCTCCGGAGGTGGCCTCCATTAAGCCTAAAAGCCTTTTTTTCTAAAACCCAAGTGAGACGGGGTGCCCACTCTCTACGCTCCTTTTCATGAAGTTCTGGATGTCTCGGGCAGATAGAAATCACGCTTCACAGACTCACATGCTGCACAAGTTAAAAACCAGAGCTTGATCCCCAGAGTACACAGAAAGGTGGGAGGAGGGAACCAACTCCACAAAATTGTCCTCTGACCGCACACATGCACACACACACATGAAGACGAACACATGTAAACACACAATGCACACAGGCACACACACAGCAATACACACATGTTCCTCCCTCATCATACACACAGACTTACATGCACGGCAATACACATGTGTCCCTCCCCATCACTCACACATGCGCACACACACACACACACACACACACACACACAGAATATCAATCACCCTGTAAACATGGAAAGCTGTTTAGCATTTAAAAATAAAAACTTAAACCAAAAATTAAAATTATAAATTGAAATCCCCAAAAAGAAATATCATGGACAAAATCAAGTCATCGTGGTTTAGAGAAGACCAGGTGGGGATCTAAGGCAGTTGCAGCCACAGGCACAAATGGAAATAAGACTTGTGCATCTCTCTAACCTACTGGCTGGCAGTCCCTCTTGTTGATGTTGGCATCCCATGCTTTATTTGCTAGCAAATTAATTTGGGCAGTGATCCTTATCATGAATCTCTCAATGGCTCACGGGGGCTGGTTTTATTACAAGAGGCATTTTCGCTGCCGCGCCTGCAGCATCCTTTGCAAGGAGCAAGAGCTGGCAGAGGCACTATCCAGCCTGCACAAGGCCAATGGCCCAGAACAAGCATCTTAGGTGAGTTCCAGCCCCCAAAGCTTGTCCTCAGCTTTTGAAATTACGCCTTGGCTCACCCTGACAGTTGTCAGTGCAGCTAAGAATGGATACGGAGATGAATCTTGTCCTTGGAACCTGACTTCTTTCCGGAGGGTCCCTGTTTTCTCCTGAACTGCCTCTGATTCCAATCTGCTTAGATAGTGCCCTTGGCTCTCTGACACTTCTTTTCTCAGTGGGATAGCTCATTGCCTTCCAATCTCATGCTTGTCAAGCCGTGCATCCGTATCCCCAAGGCCTTGACTAAACCACCTATCCCCGGGAAACTTCTAGGCGAGCGTCACGCTTAGGGTATTGGGAGAGCACTAAAGAAATGCTTGCCTTTCGTAAACTGTCAGGACCTAGATATCTGACACCCTAGCAACCAAGACATTTGGGTGCAAACAGGTAAGAAGGAAATGGATTGGGGGATAAGGCTATTGATTCATATTGCTTGGGCAATTTATGTTTTCAGGTTGTACTGGCTGGTTTTGTGTGTCCACTTGACACTAGCTTGAGTTATCACAGAGAAAGGAGCCTCCCTTGAGGAAATGCCTCCATGAGATCCAGATGTAAGGCATTTTCTCAATTAGTGGTCAAGGGTGGAAGGGCCCATTGTGGGTGGTGCCATCCTTGGGCTGCTAGTCCTGGGTTCTATAAGAAAGATAGCTGAGCAAGCCAGGGGAAGCAAGCCAGTAAGCAGCATTCCTCCATGGCTTCTGCATCCACTCCTGCCTCCAAATTGCTACCCTGTATAAGTTCCTGTCCTGACTTCCTTTGGTGTTGAACAGCAGTGTGGAAGTGTAAGCTAAATAAACCCTTTCCTCCCCAACTTGCTTCTTGGTCATGGTGTTTTGTGCATCAATAGAAATCCTGACTAAGACACAGGTAGATTTAAATATCTATTCATCCCAAAATGAAAGAAATGTTCCACCTATATCTAACATGGCAAACGTGCAATTTTATTGAGGTTACTAGAGGAGCATGGGTGGCTCAAAGGAAGTTGTATCATCAAAAGCCCACCCCAGCAAAGATGATGACTCTCAAAACCTGTATCTCAGGAGCTCCCGACCCAACTTCCAGGCAGCTCCAACATGAATCTTCTCTCTCCAGCAACTGTTATATATACCCTTTGAGAGGGGGTCTTGTGAATTGGGAACTTGATGAGCTTCTAGAGCATCCTAAGTTTCAGGAACTTCCTAGGTGTTGTATGTTTCCTGGGTTTTATGAATATCTTTCCTCCCTAGGAGGGAAGGTTTCTATTCTTAGGAAACAGCTACACAACAGTAGCTAAGTACAATCCCCTGCAGCCATTTTACTAGAAGTTGAGGTAAAGTGATTGTGGGCCACTGTAAGTGTTAGCTAACTCCCTGTAGGCTTGTTTGTGAGTGGTATACCACTTCAGTGATTTCTACTTGAAAATTAAAATAAAGAATTATTGAGAACTGTATGCATAGACAATCAGAAATATTAAAGTGTGGAAAAGTTTATTCAAATCAAATGTTTACAGACAGTTAACATCGAGATGAAGTTTAGACTTTCAAGAAAAAAATTGAAGGACTTTAAAATGGGCAGCTAGGTGACTGGATGCCTTGCCCAGTGAGCCTGTCTGTAGGAAGTAAGTGTGGACCCTGCCCAAGTTGCCTCTCTGCAAGGAATGACTGGGGACCCTGCTCAGGTTACCTGTCTGCAGGGACCTGCTTTTCTTGCCTTAACCCTCTAAAAGAAAACTGACTTTAAAGCAGTCAAGTCTTGTCCTCCAAATAGTAAAATACATTGTTTTCTGGAGATGTGTCCTTGACCGTTCCCCTGAGAATATGAAGTCATCTTGATTTTAATTATAATTAATTAAACAAATGAATTATTTATTTATTTTGAGACAAGGCCTCACCATGCAGTCCTGGGTGGTCTAGAACTGTTTTGTATAAAGCAGGGTAGCCTTGAACTCACAAAGATCTACTTGCCTCTGCCTCTCAAGTTTTGAATTTCTGTATATGTGTATGGAATTCTTTGATCTGATTGAAACACCTTAAATAGTTCCCTCATTAACTTACAATTTAAATCGTTAAATGTTCATTTAATAAAAACATTTTTATTTATCTGTCTCTCTGTCTCTCCTTCTCTCCTTCTCTCTGCCAACACAAGAGTCTGACTTTGTTCGAACTGAAGGTCGGGTCCTCTGGGGCTGGGGCAGCCTTGATTGTTGTAACCCATGCAGAGGTTTTGTGACTGAAGAAGCGTGTCTCGCTAAAGGCCAAGGCCTTCTGTGGACTCTGAGCTAGCAAAACCTCTGCACACTGGTTCAACTTTATCTGGAGTGAGAAATCCTGGAGTTTTGTGTTTATTTTTTGCATGCTTATCTTTGTTTGGGTTTTTTTAAAAATCAGATTAAAGAGTCTCCATCTGTTTTCCGTTAGCTTCCAGTTTTCATAAACAGTGAGTGCTGAATCCTGCTGCCTGCTCAGTGTTTTTTAAGATAGGCTTTTTTTTTTTTTTTATAATTTGTTGTCAAGTTTTATGCTGCAGTAAAATGAGCTAAGAATGTCTGCCAATCTCTTTCCAGCTTAGGATGAGTTCATATTTAGTATTTTTAGTCACCAGTGGTTTGTTTTGACCTTTTATTTCTTCTTGAGATAATTTTGCAAAGATCTAAGATTTGAATCCGTGGAATCATGCTGGTTTGTGATCCTAGGCATCCACCACATCCTGCATGGAGTGTGTCCTTACGACTCTTTGTGGTTTTTGTGTTCTCCTCATTTTTTCCAGAATGGCCTCACCAAGAGCTTGCACGGTTTAGCAATCCTTACCAATGACTTTGCACTTGGTCAGTTTTCTCCATTGATCTTATTTCATCTGATCTTCCCTGTCTTGCCTGTGACATAGAATGCTAGAGTCCTGTGCTGTCTCAAACTACCATACAAACCTCAGACATGGTCAATGTCAGTGAACACTAGGAGAAGAAATCTTTTTATTATGCTTAGTGTTTAGTATAGTTTGATGAAAATTACATATTCATCAAGTGATGACCCAAGTAGGGCAGAGATTACGCTGGAAATGTCAGATCAGACAGGATAAATAATAAAAGCAGGAAGGCATGACTTGAGACTGTGAACACATTTAGCCAAGTCTTAAAAATGCCCATTTTCTGAACTCATTCGTTAGATATTCATTTTACAAGTATCTCTGTAGTATTTACAGGGTAGCAGAGATACACGGTGAACAAGTCCAGCAGTCTCTGCCCTCCTCAACTTTGCATTGCAGTAAAGGAAAGATATAATAAATAGGAAAATAAAAATATGTTACATGATTTCTGATGGAATAGGGCATGTAAAAAAATGCATAGAGGGGCCGAAGGTTAGTGGGCCAGCCATGTCAGACTCTTTCTTCATGTTACAGATCTCTGGTAGGGAACCTGCTGTAGTGATGGATGAGATGCTGTCCTTGAATCTCAGACATTTGAGTACTTAGTCCACAGTTGACAGCTGTGGGAAGGATGAATCGGCCTTGTTGGAGGAGGTGTGTCAGTGGGAACAGGCATTGAGGTTTCAAAAGACTTGCTCTGTCCCCAGTGTGCCTCTCTGCCTCTCTTGAGAGGATGTAAATGCTCAGCCACTGTACCAGCCACTGCCTGCCTGCCGCCATGCTGCCTACCATGGTAGTGATGGCTGCTAACCCTCTGGACTTTCAGCTCCCAGTAAACCCTTTATTAAGTTGCTTGGATTGTGACGTCTTATCCCAGCAACAGAAAAGTAACTAAGACACCTACTTTCACATGTTTTGTGAGATTTCAAGGGAATATAGTGTTTTGTATTTCAATTATAAAATATAGTAGAGACATAAAAGGCAATTGGAATAAAAATAAAAACTCAGTGTATACTGATTTTAAGACAGGAAGACAGATGGATATCTTTGCTCAAGGATGAGCAGCTTTATTGCTTTATGAAACAGGATGGAGTTTTTTTTCTGGAACACCTGAGGATCTGGTGAATTAAAAGGTAAAGAATAGAAGGACTGTTGATGTGATTCTGGTGATGGTCCCCCTCACCAGGCTCACCGGGGCTCACCGGGGCTCACCAGATTCTTGCCTTTTCCTTCCTGTTCTATGAACACATTCTCAGAGAGACACTTGTCATCTCTCCAGCCATGTAGCCATGAGAAGATTGCCAGGATTCCCATTGTAATGATTAGCTTTGATTGTCAAGTTGACATAACTTAGGATCGGCTGGGAAGAGAGTCTCAATGGGCGATTGCTTACAGTGGGCAGGTCTTTGAAGGACTCTCTTAGTCAAGTTAATTCATGTGCCAAGACGCAGACCACTGTGGTTGGCACCATTTTCTAAGTGGGGAATCCTGAACTCACTGCTTTCGCAAGCTCAGACATCCATCACCAAAATCTGAATTAATTTTCTTTTTAAGAAGCTGTTGAGGCAGGAAGGTAGCGTCCATCATGACTATGAGCCATAGAAGGAAACTAACCATTAAAAGACTATTCTCCGGAATACTGTTTGTTTCATATGAACCTTCCATGCCTAATGGAAAAATATCCAGTCACAAGTGGAAGCAAGAGAAGATCTAATGACAAGCTTGCACATCTAGGTAAGTTTATCTTAAGGTAGCCTTTGGGACAACATGAGCCACTGAAGGGAAAGGCATAGGGACTTTAACTGATGCAAATGATTATTAAAGAAAGGCTGGGAGATGGTCAATGTAAAGTAAACATAACAAGATGTACTCAGGGAACACCTCTTCCCCTGCACAATTAAAAGCTCCTGGATCTGAATCCAGCAGACTCTTCTGCCACCTGCTTACTCAAGCTGACTCCTGCTGTGGGGTGAACTTCTTACTTTCCCTTTTAACAAATCTTTGTTTTTACTCTCTGTGCTGCATTTCTGTGTTTTGTTCAACTCTTCATTTGTGACAAGAAGAACCTGGACATCCAGTAACATCATCATGATCAACTGTATGTTAAGAAAGGATAAAATATGCTCTGGCAGCACGACATTCAACACTGAAAACAGTAGACCAAGCCAGATCACATACACTGAAGGAGAAGAACGAAAATAAAGTGAATATTTAATGATGTGTAGTCTCTGATGGCTGTAGGCATCTTAGGAATGATTGGATTGCTCTTCTGATTCAACAAAACAGCCAGTTCTCTTGTCCTCTAGTGGGGGAAAAAGAAGGAGGAAGAGGAGCAGAAGGAGGAGCATGAGGAGAAGGAGAAGAAGGAGATGAAGGAGAGGAAGGAGAGTAAGAAGAAGGAGAGGAAGAAGAAAAAGCAAAAGAAGAGGAAGAGGATGAAGATGAAGAAGAGGAAGAAGAAAAACCCAAGAGTTGTTCAGAATCACAGTAAAAAGACTATAAACAATGTCAATGTCAGAATCAAGTTGACCCAGCAGGCAGGGAAGTTCAGGACTTTGGGTTAGTCCTCAATGACACCTAACCATCCAGCCTCAGATGGAAGATTTGTGTGTTAATTTGGCTAGGCAGTGGTGTCCATGTATTTCATGAAACACTCTCACTTGGCTGAAGCCTTAATGATATTTTCCAACAACTCACAATCAGCTGACTTTAAGTATAAGAGATTATTCCTGACAACAGGAGAGTGTGTGTGTGTGTGTGTGTGTGTGTGTGTGTGTGTGTGTGTGTTCTACCCTGAGAAACAAAATCTGCAGCTCCTTGCAGAGGTAGGAAGTGTTGCCCAAGGCAGACATGTAAGTTTCAACTAACCATCCAGCTTGTCAGCCTCTGTGCTGCTGGAGGACTTGCTAACGTCCACACCCAGAGGGGTCAGTCCACAAAGCAAGCGTCTGGATATGTTGCAATGAGAAGTCTCTCTCTATTGCTTATATCTACAGTTCTATGTCTGTCATCTAGCAACCATCTCGGTTGTCTATCCTATGCCGATGTGCCATCAACATTTATCTATGTTACATGTAATACGTCCATCACATCTGCCATTTTTCTAGCTGCCTGTACATGATGGCTCTTTTTTTTCTGGAGACTCCTGGCTGATTCGATTCTGAGCCTTATTTCAATACGAAAGTGTTTCCCGCAGGTGTAAGATTCCGATGCAAGCTGGTGTTTACTGTAACTGGATCGTATGCACACTTTGAGGACACCGAAGGAGATTTTCTGATGATCTCCCTGGGCTCTGAAATGAGGCTGAGCAGGTAGAAGTATTGGAAATGAGCCTGTGTGAGGCTTACCCCAGGGCGGCTTTCGGGTGTCTAATGAACATAACTTCTGGCAGACAGACAAATGTGCGCGACCTGCCTGAGTTCTTGGACAGATTCTGTCTGTGGAGAATGAGGAGATACTCTCCCTTCTAGCTGCTTCGGCTCTCCTCAGTCCGTGCTGTAATTAAGCTTTCAAATATCTGGGACTGCAACACTTGAATGATTTTCTTAAGGGAAGGCAAGAAATACAAAGCAGTTTGATTTTAATTAAAATGAAGTTCATTACAAAAATGAATAAATGGTGACGGTGATAATTACCAGCTCAAAGCCACAAAAACTGGTAATGTCTGGTTAGGAAATACAGCTCCAGTTCACCCCATATTTAATTCAAATTTTGATTTACTTCTAATTTCTGTAATCGAGGTACTATAGATCCAGTCGGAGACAAGAACACGTTGAACCTCCAGGGCTTCCTCACATTTTTCTTTTTGCTACTTTCTTTTTCTGACGAAATAAGGGGGTTCTTTAGACACACACTCAAGACAACTGAGCTCCCGACAGAGAAGGCAGCACCCTTTCTCTCTCCTGTGAGTGAATATTGTATCTTCCCAGGCAAACCTCCAATCCACAGTGCTCAAACGCCAACGTTATATCCTCTCTGTTCTCTCTCAATAGTCCCCACCAAGCCTGAGAGACGATTTAAAAAAAAAGAAATCACTGTAGAGAGTCTCCAGATAAGCATGTCAGCTGGCAGGGTGCTTACCTAGCATGCATGAAACTCTGTGTTTCATCCTCAAGACCACATAAAGACACAGGCGGTCAGTGCTTGTCTGTAGTCCCAGAACTTGGGTGGTGGACACGGGAGGATCAGCAGTTCAAAATTATCTTTTGGCTACATTGAATATTGGAAGCCAGTTGGTGCTATGAGAGGCTTTCTTATAAGAAAAACAAATAAAAAGATATACAATTAATAGCCATTATCTTGGGGGTACAATTGCTCTGATGAAACACCATGACCAAAAAGCAAGTTGTGGAGGGAAGAAGTGTTTACTTGACTTACAGATCCACGTCAGTCCATCACTAGAGGAGTCGGGACAGGAACTCAAGCAGGGCTGGTACATAGAGGCAAGAGCTGATGCAGAAGCTGTGGAGGGGTGCTGCTTACTGGCTTGCTTCTCATGGTTTCCTCAGTCCGACTTTTTTATAGAACCCAGGACTACCAGCCCAGGGATGGCAGCACCCACTATGGGCTGGGCCCTCCCACATTGACCACTAATTGAGAAAATGCCTTACAGCTGGATTGATTTGTGGAGGCAACTTTACAATTAAGGTTCCCTCCTTTCAGATGACTCTGGCTCCTGTCAGGTTCACATAAAACTAGTCAGGACCTTATCAACTTGACACACAAACACATCACTCTTCATTCTTGTTCATTCCAAAGATCTCACATTAACATCAACGGCATAATAGAAAAAAAATTACAAACTTAAAAAGTCCCAGGGTCTTTATAACTTCAAACACTTTAATATTGAGTCTCTTGTAAAATCCAAAGTCTCTTTTAAACCCCAAATCTCTTTTAAAATTTAGCTTCTCAGTTGTGAGATTCTATAAAACAACAAAAAAAATTTATCTGACTACAGTCTTATTTCAAGAGGGAAGAACCAGAGCACATTCATAATCTTAACAAAGCAAAAACAAACACCAAAAGTTAAATAACTCAATGTCCAGTATCTGAGATTCACTCACTACCTTCTGGACTCTACCAAGGGGCTTGGGTCACTTCTGCAGCTCTGTCCTCTGCAGCACACACAACTTGTCTTTCAGGCTCCAGCTGGCTCTATTCCACCTCTGCTGCTGCTCTTGGTGCTTATCCCATGGTATTGGACTTCTGGGGTCCCTTGCTACAACTGAACTGCACTTTCACCAGTAGATTCTCAGGGCTCTCTTCAGGGACCACAAGCCTACCTCACAGTGCAAAGCCTCAGCTGCTCTCCATGGCTCCTTCATCCTTCAAAACCAGCACCACCTGGGTGACTCTTACACTACTAAGTTCAGCTACTAGCAGGAGGCACAACTTCAGCAACCTCTGGAACACAGCTCCTGTGTGCTGACCCTGAGGAAACTCTTCCCAGAAGACTTCGCCTGAATAATGCTGGTCTCTTCGTAGTCACAGCTGATTCTTTAGCCTCAGCTAATCAGAACAACAGAATCTTAATCCAAAAGAGCAAACAGCCCCAATAGAGTCATTAATCTTCCCTCTGAATCCTCACAAGCCAGGCCTCCAATGTCTGTACTGCTGTCAACATTCTCACCCCCCAAGCTCCCACAGAACAGTTCATTGAGCTCTCAACACTCAGTGGATTTTCTAGCCTAAAGTTCCAAAGTCCTTCCACAGTCCTCCCCAAAGTAGCAGGGTCAGGTCTGTCACAGTAATACCAGGTACTATCCCAGGACCAACTTGTCTTAGTTTGGGTCACTATTGCTATGATGAAACATCATGATCAAAATCCAGTTAGGGAGGAAAGGGTTTATCTGACTTACATTTCTACATTGTAGTCCATCACTGAAGGAAGTCATGGCAGGAACCTGGAGGCAGAAGCTGATGCAGAGGCTATGGAGGGGTGCTGTTTGCTGGCTTATTCCTTATGTCTTGTTCAGTCACTTTCTTATACAACCCAGGACCGCCAGGCCAGGGATGGCATCACCCATGGTGGTCAGGGCTCTCTCACATCAATCACTAATTAATAAAATTCCCTACAACCTGCTCTTTTTTTGTTTTTTAGACACAAAGCCTTTATTTCTTCTATTTAAATAATAATTTAAATATACGCTCAGTGTCATAGCTCTTCTGAAAACTTTCCAATGTTAATTCTTAAGTTTGTCCCAGTACAGGAAGTTTTCTCACAAAGCAGCCATGTATGTGATAAACAGGTTTGTGCAGCTCCTTCTCTATTATTCCATTCTTCTTTCATTCCTTCCTCTTCAGCTTTTATACCTCATGCAGTATGCAGTCTATTTATAACGTCAGATGGCTAAGAAAAACATAATGTCTTCTGAACATACTACATAGAGTTCTCGTGTCATTCACAGGAATACATCCTTTAAGGCTAAGCTCTTTTCCATGTCCTCTCTCATGCTCTTTCTTTCTGATACTTTGCATCCTTCTTTGGCTCTGGTGTTATTCTTGGAAACTATATATGTACATCTGTCATAGAACCATTGTTTACCATTTTTCCATAAAGCTTTCCACAATTTCTCCCTTCCTTTAGGTATACTCCCCACAGTCACTACGTTAGATAATTTCTAAAATCCTCTATTAATATTGCTTTATTTTTCAATACTACAAACATTATTTCTGGTTCTTTTCTCCTTTAGCCTTATCACCTATTTTTCTCATCATTTTCTCTTTCTATTTTATTCTATGCTCTTTTTTTACATTATTTATGTTTTTTTTAAATTTTTTCTCAAATCATAATTAATTCACACAGGGGTATAATCACAGAAAGGCAGGACATGGGGAAGGGAATGACACTGGAGTGTGAGTGCTCAGGGGGAATACAGATATCTTCAGAACCAGGTGGGTGAAGGTTCAGGGGACAAGTCACTATGACTCTGCCTATGACTTGCTTGTCCTTATCTAAGTTGGTATTGTCTGCCAAGGCTACCTATTTACAAGGTCTATGACTACTCAGGCTCATAAATTTCCACAAAAGCTGCCTGTTGACATTAGCTTATAGCCATCTGTTTCAATGTTTTTCCACTGAGACCCAAGACTTGGTGTTAGTATACATGTATGACAGGCCCACTGCTGATTTTAGGCCTATGGCTGATTTTAGGCCTACAGTGTGTAAGCAAGGCTGCCCCTGACATCCCCTCCCTTCTCTAAGTATAGAAGGGCTGTGGCAATTCTAAACTTGCAAAGGCGGGGATAGAGGCCTGACCTCCAGTATTTGAAGGGGACCTTGTAATGGCTCCAGTCCCCCTGTCGTTGTCCAGTGAGGCATGAGGGCCATACCCATCCCTATGTCTTTTTCCTGGAGAGGGGATACTTTCGACATCAACCCCTATGCAGTCAGGCTCCTACAACCTGATCTTATGGAGGTGTTTTCTCAATTGAGGTCCCCTTCTTACAGATGACTGTAGCTTGGGTCAAGTTGACATGAAACAAGCAAGGACAGCCATGTCAATGCCCAGCAATGCAGACTGTCATGGTCAATGCCCAGCAATGCAGACTGTCATGAACCAATGTCCAGAGATGCAGTACTGTCAGTCAAATCAAGAACAAATAATTTCTGATTGTTCTCTGGACCAAGGTTTATTCCTTAATGAAGTAGGTGGGGTTAGAGGGGAGTAGTTATGACACTCGCTGGTGTCATTCCTGTTTGTTATGTTGATGTAATACTTCATAGCTGTTTTTAAACATCTGTCCTCTCAGCCTCTGAGTTTATTAACTGCTCTGTTAACAGAAACGTGCTGATGCCTGTTTAACATGACACACACTTTTCTCCTTTTTTTTTTTTTACCTTTCTTCTTTTCCTCTTCCAAATGGGAGTGTCTGTTGGTGGAAACCTGGCCCCTGGGTGAATAAGTGCTGTTAGTTAAAGACTGGTACTGTGGAAATACCAGCTAATGAAGCACAAACTGTCAGAACACCTGTCACAGGCTACCAGAGTAGCATTCCCAGGCTGGACACAATCCCTCTCTTCTTCAGAAATAAAGAGAAGTGCTCTTCAGAGATCAACTATCCTGTCATGACATATTGGCTGTTCCAGACAAAATGAGGCTGAGGTTTTGGTCACAGGGAATATAAAATTTCTCCTCCTTAAAGCAAGGCACCTCCAGCTCAGCATTTTGTACATTCCTGGCTGGATTTCTCCCTGCTGTGGGGACTCCTCTGTATGTTAGCTGCATTACTCTCTTCTGTGGGGACTCTCCTGTATGTTAGTAGCAGCCCTGGTCTTTACCTACAAGGTGCCAGTAGGATGCTTCCGTCAGTAACAATGGAAAGTGTCCCCAGACATTGCAGATTGGGGTCAGGATGCATAAGACCATCTCTAGTCACAACGAACATTTTAATGCACGCTGCGTCAACTTTCACATGCATAAAAATCTCAGACCAGAAATCACATGTGGATGTTAGATACTGCATGCAACTACAGCTGTGACTATACCATGCAAGTCTCCAAATGCCCCCCTCTTGTCCCTCTGAAAGCTATGTGCAAGCAGGTGAGCACATCTATCTTCCAGATGCCATTCTAAAGTGTGACATCAGCAGCTCTCACCTCTGGCACGAGCCCCTGGCACTTGGATCTTCTTTGTAAGGTGCACACAGAATGAGTATGCTCACACTGGCTTCTTGGGGGAGCGAGGAACCGGCCTCAGTCAAATGAGCTTTACATATAATTGGTCTGCCATAAAAATAAATGAACCATCTAATAGTGTTTGTTTTTTAAATATTATTATACCTAGGGATGGGCATGATTACCAATTAATGGATCCCACTTTTAGCAAAAACGAGTCTGTTGCTCTTCTTCCAGGGAATTTTTTTTTCCCCTGTGATATTGTGTACACTGACAGAGGTTGCCACCTACAAAGAGAATTGAGAATTCTTTTCCTTCCCTATCTAAGTGGGTTTCTCTGGACACTATAGCTGGTTCCTATTTGCTTATCTCAGTAAAGGGAGATGTTATACTTAGCAATGGAGCCCTCCACGTCCTTAGCCCCCACAGACCACCAGCACCCCAATCTATCTCACTATAAACTCCTTAACTTCCATGAGGCTCTATAAAAAACTCAGCTGGCCGTACTCCGACCTGCTTATAAGTCATCCACACTTTGCACTGGGAAGGGAGGGGTGTTAAAGGTGAACAGGCAAGGCTGGGGATGTAGCTTATTGATACCCAGCCTGAATAAGACCCTGGATTTGATTCCCAGCAACATAAAAATAGAGCATGGTAGTGTGTGTCTGTAATCTTAGTTAGCACTTGGGATCTGAAGGCAAGAAGAATCAGAAGTTCAAGGACACACTAGGCTGTTAAGTGAGGTGGAGGCTAGCCCAGGACACATGAGACCTTGTCTCAAAAACATTTTTTTTAAATGGCTTGGTAGCTTATGCCTATAATTGGACCACTCATAA
>NW_021620749.1:2827442-2838266 GCF_004785775.1 Grammomys surdaster
AAAAAAGAAAAGAAAGAAAGAAAGGAAGGAAGGAAGGAAGGAAGGAAGAAAGAAAGAAAGAAAGAAAGAAAAGAATAAAGCATAGCTTCAAGTACTCACTTCAAGTTATAAACACACACACACACACACACACACACACACACACACACACACACACACACACGAGTTTTACCTGACCCCTGAGAAGCTGCGTGCTCAAAGATATAGAAAGTGTTACTGTTACCATCACCATTTATCTGACCTCTTCCTGACCTTGTGGGCCACAGCTCCAGGGAGACCGTGATGGAGCAAAAGCCTTCCAGATACACAGGAATCTTCAGCTCAGTCCTGCTGAGATCTGGCATTCCTAAACCTGTACTCCAGACAGGTTGTCAGGGAGACACTTGAGCCACACAGGGATGCTGCTGGTACCACACCTGGCCTTCATTTCCAGCAAGGAGTACCAAGGTCATGACTACAGATTTACCATCTGGTAAATCTGGCAAAGAAAGCTTCCTGTGACTCCAGGTGACAAGAAAATGGGCCAGAAGAACCACATCCCATATTCCTGGTTTGGCTCTAAGCTCAGGACTCAGCATCATCAACTGAGCTGGAAGGAATGGAAACCCGCTGTCCCTCCCTGTACAAGGACAGAACCATCCTTCCTATAGAGGCAAGCCATCTGGGCTCATTGTCCAGGTCTCTTTCTATGATCTGTCTGGCACACAAACATAAATTATGGGTCCTGCCTGTGGACTCTGGACACAGTGATTAGGAAAACTTATACAAAGACACCAAGGTGACAATTTTGTTCCTCAAAAAGCACTCAGACTGCTCAGGTGAGGAGGACACAGGTTAACAACCTGTTTGGTGAAGTTAGTTAAGTATCTTCAGGCCGAGGTGATCATTTCCAGCTCTCAGTCAGAGAGAAAATGAGATTTAAACAGTATTTAGTGAGAAGGAGCCTTCCCTCAGGTGCAGAGGAAAACAGAGATGAGCAACAGGGAGGAGCCATGAGAAACAATAGCCCAGTGTGTGATGGGAAAGCATAGTGTCTTAATCTCCTAGGTAGCCAGAGTAAAGAGGTACTAGATCATTTTAGGAGAACTGAAGATATTAAAAAAGAACACCCCAAGTTTTCAGCAAGTATGGGGTGTATTTAAAGATCAAAGTCACTTCCTGGGCTCAAAATATCTCTCTCCACATTCTTGGCCTCTCCTCCTGTGTTTGAGAGCCTTTCATTTCCTTAGCATCAGACCAGCAGGGAATGAACAGTGCGAGATGCCACCGTGGTGCGGTATGAAAGACGTTGAGGGTCTGGAAGCAGGAACTGTTTCTGAAGCCACTGTTGCTTACTAGGTGTACGAACTCCGAAGAACTGTGGTCAGAAACTGCCACCACCTGCTTGACTTAGAGAGAGACCTAAGTGAAGATGCTCATGGTTTTGGTTTCTTCCGGAGGCCTTGGGGGAGAACCGGTTTGTGCCTCTCCTAGCTTCTGGCCTTTACCAGTAACATTTACATTTCTTAGCGTGCAGAGACATCCCTTGGTTCTGCCGCTCAGCCAACCATAGCACCTCCCCCAACCCCTTCCAATATAACTCCAAACCTCTCTCCCTCTGATAAAGGCCCTGGGATTGCGTCTTGAAGAAGTGAATCTGGAATGACCTCATCCTAATGTAACCGTGTCTACAGAGATCCCATTGCCAAATAAAGGCCCGTTCATAACCACAGAGGTGTGGGGCTGGAACAAATCATTTTTGGTGGTGAGATTCAACTCACAGCCCTGGATGTGTGATCTAAGCAAGGTTGTCGGGAAGGAGAGATGAGAGGATGTGACAAGCTATTCTGAGGACAGGATCGACCGTCCCTCTGGATAAAACTTTGAATGATAGGGAAAGGAGATGATGATATTTTTAAGTTCTGAGACTCATATTTATAAATGAGAAAATCAGGCAGTCTACCTGGTAGACATTCTCATGGCTGCCATGGTAGCTGTGTTCATGTTAGGAGAGACACCAACCTACCCTAAATGTACACTCAGTATGTAAAAGTTCCAATAAATTCCCACAGGAGAGAGTGGGGTGTGGGGAAGAAAGGGGAAACGTGGAAGTAGAGAGGAGAGGAGAAAGAAAGAACAGATGGGAGATTTAGACACCTCTTTATATGATTCTAGGGGTTCACCGAGATCCACACGTCAAGCATCCCTAGAGTGTCTAGAAGAGGTGGACATTTGGATCAGTGGAAAGATCTGGCCTCGGCTGACATCATCAAATCCACTGAGAGCCACTGAGGGTCTCAACTGAACAACACACTACTCTGGTGGGTGTGTGTGTGTGTGTGGGGGGGGGTGGGATTCTCCCTATAACTAACATCTGACCTGCAACACTAGAACTCTCAGTTCTCAGACCTTTGCACTGAAGGATTTACACCAAAAGCTCCCTGCTTCTTGAGCCTTCAGACACAGATTTAATTATACGCCAGCTTTACTGGATCTCAAGTTTGCAGATAGCAGATGGGAGGACTCTTGTTCCCCATAGCATGAGCTAGCTCTTATGTGGCATCTTCTCTTGGTCTCTTCACGCTGCTTCAACACAACCCTTGAGGCTGGTACATCGTAAACAACCATCTTTTACTTCTCATCACTCTGGAGACGGAGTGGGCCAGTGTCAGCTCACTGGCAAGCTTGGGTTATAATGGGGTTTGCTGAACCTGGGCTGTCTTCTTTTGGGTGGTGTTCTTACATGAGAAGATGATTTGTTTACTATTTGTTTATATTTCTATTTATTTAAAAACAATAAAATGTCACACATGTTGATTTCCAAGAATTGTCTGAAGATACAGCACTAGATCTCAGGAAGTTATCACATATCGATTTGGAATCTGGGATGCAAGTGGGTGAGATTAATTGTGGTAAGACTCAGAAGCTGACCCTGGAGGGTAACAATGGATTGGGAAGTCATGATTGTTGCCCTCAGCCCTCTCCTTCTCTGTAAGACAAGAATGTAATGGGATCCCTACACACAAAGATTCCTGGTGCATAACCGTGTTGAAACCCATCCCACCTCCGGTCTACAAGTTCTGCTCACAGTTCCAGTAAATGAACTGGAGTTGTCGGACTTTTGAACCCCCTCCAGATCCTCTTGTCCTGTGGATGTTGTAAAGAGACTCCCTTCAGAATTTTGCCTCCCTAGATGTGAGAAACATAAGTAATAAAGTTGCTGTGAGTTATTTATTTTTGTTGCCTCAGATGAAATTGGACAGCAAGCATGCTGAGAGGTTTCAGATTTTAATTGTGACTAATTACACTCAGACTCATAAAGTAGCAAAACAACACCCAAGGCCAAATCAGAGGAAGGTGGAGCTGATCCCCAGAAGTGACTCCATCAAGAGCTCCATCATGTCTGAGCTCTGGGTCTGCTGGCCAGATCCGCACATTGCCAGGCAGAGACAGGTGTGTGGGTTTTGAGGTGCCCCAAGCAACCAGCACAGCAGAGTCAGTGGGGTTCTCTTCCAGCTCCCAGAGCTCCCAGAGAGGTCGAAGTCTGAGTTGTTTATTCGTTCTTTTTCTCCAATCTTTACAAACAGAAGCAGTTAGACCACAAAGGCTTATGCAGAGATCTCACCCAGGGGATGCCATGGTGCTGACTGCCATGTGCAAGGGTCAACAGGACAGGGTCTCCAGTGACCCTCATCACCACCATGCTGGGTGCCCCACTAACCACTTCACTTTGCTAACTGCCACCTTTTAGAGATGATGACTAAACAGCAGAGCTCCTCTGTCTGTCTGTTTGTCTGTCTGTCTGTCTGTCTGTCTGTCTGTCTCTCCCTCCCTCTCCCTCTCTGTCTTTCTCTCTTTCTCTCTCTGTCTCTCTCTCTGTCTCTCTCTCTGTCTCTCTCTCTGTCTCTGTCTCTGTCTCTCTCTCTCTCTCTCTTCCCCATCCCTCCCCCCCTCTCTGTTTGCTTTCTTTTTTCCCCATGAATATTATGTTTTGACATCCTAAAGAAGGATCCTGTTCTATCCAATTCCCAGTGTTAGAGGCAGCAAAGACTCAATCAAAGAGAGTGACTTTGATCTGCACACTGACCTGTTCAGAACCGTCTTTCTCCATCTGGTCTACCCGTATCCCAGGAGATAGTGCCACCCTTCAGGCAGTAGGAGACAGGAGAAAGGCAGGTGAATGTCTTAGGATTGGTCACAGTGCTCAGTGGTTGTCTTTTGGGGATGGTGAAGGCAGACGAATCCAGAGCCCCCATGTAGAAACCTGGTTCGAGTTAGAGAACACAAACACATACACATACCACACTCACACATACATAACACACACTCATTTACATACCACACACACAGTCACACACCCCACAACATACACACACATACCACACATACATACCACACACACACACACACACACACACACACACACACTGTACTTTGTACAACACTTATAGATCCAACAAAATGTGGACAGAGAGTGTGAAAGGAGTTGCACCAGCAGTGAGCACACACAGTCATCCTTCCTGTCTTAATTCCTAAACCATGTAGAACAATCACTGTTTACATCCTAGGAGATATTATGCACAACATAAAGATGGGATGAGGCACATGGGAGGCATGCATAGGTTATATACAAATGTTACGCCATTTTCTAGGACAGACCTGAGCATTTGTAGATTTCTGGTAACTGTGGGTATGCTAGCTAGTTTTATGTCAACTCGACATACGCTAGAGTCACAGGAGAAGAGGGAGACTCCATAATGCTGGGTGTAGGCAAGCCTGTAGGACATTCTCTTAATTAGTGATAGATGAGCAAGGGCCTGGACCATTGTGGGTGTGGTCATCCCTAGGCAGGTGATTCTGGGTGCTATAAGAATGCAGGCAGATCAAGTCATGCCAGCAAGCCAGTGAGCAGTATCAGCTCCTGACTCGAGGTTCCCACCCTGTTTGAGTTCCTGTCCTGACTTCATTTCATGATGAAGAGTGATGTGGAAGTGTGAGCCAAATAAACCTTCCCTCCCATAATTGCAGTAGTCATGTGTTTTGTCACAGCAATAGTAACTCTAGACTTGCAGTCTGAAAGTGAAATAGAATACGGACAGAGACAACCAGACTACCTGTAGTAAGGGCCTCGGATGAGCACAGCGAGGCCTGTTGAAGGAGCCATCGGCTAGTGCCTTCTCAGGTCTTTCCTGGGGCATGAACTCACAGGCTGAGATACATATGACACAAAATTTAGAAATGGCCTGTCTTAGATAGGGTCTTTGTGGCTATAATAAAACATCATTACCATAAACACCTTGAAGAGGGAAGAGTTTATTTTATTTTACATCTTTGTTGAATTCATCAGAGGCAGATGGACTAATTCTTTCAGGGACATAATCAAATACCAAGCTTAGTTAACACTGGCAAAACACTTCAGTTTGTGGGGATGGAAGTAACATATGGATTGTACCGCTAATTCTTCATTAATTCCTGAGCAATCAGTCCACAACTGAAGGAAAACACTGCAGGGCTCAAACGCAGAACCTGGAGGCAAGAACTGAAACAGAAGCTCTGCTGGAACATGGCTCACGGGTTTGGCCCTCATGGATTTCTCATCCTGCTCTGTTAATACCACCCCAGACTTCCTTCCCAGGGGTGACACTGCCCCAGTGAGCTGGGCCCACCCACTAAGAAAAGGTCCCACAGCCTCATCCACATGGCAATCTGGTAGGGACATGTTCTCAATTGAGATTTTCTCTTCTCAAAGGTGTGTCAAGATGAAAAACACAAAGACAACAAACAAAACAGAAAACCACTAACAAGGACTTCACCTCATTCCCAGGAAACATCGATAAACAATCTCATCTCTGTAAGAAAAAAGTAGTGTGTTTCTAAACAGTTTAAAGTTTCTTACGGTTTTCACCACTGTGCCCATTCAAACATGACTGAACGGTGTGCATAGTGGCTTTCAGAAAATATTAGTTCAACTGAATTAGGGTTTAAGTGCTCAGTAAATAATGAAGAATTCGTGACACAATCCATGTGTTACTTCCCTCCCCCCCAAACTGAAGTGCTTTAGCACTGTTACATGAGTTTAGTATCTTACAAATGTCTGTGTCCCTACAAGAATTAGTCAGTTGCCTCTCTAACTCAAAAAGGCAGCTGGATCTGTAGCTGTGTATAAAAACATTCAAGATTGATAAGAAGAAGAGAAGATGTAAGATGAAAAGGTGGAGAAGGAGGGAAGGAGGGAGAAAAAGGAAAAGAAGGAAGAGAGGGAGGAGAAAGAGAGAAAAAGGAGGAAGGGGAAGAGGGGGAGGGAAGAGAAGACAGAGAGGAGGAAACCTGGAACTCACTGAATGGCTAGACTTCCTGACAAGTGAGCTCCAAGGATTCACCTGTCTTTCCCTTTGCTGGGGTACAGACATGTACCACCAGGCCCTGGTGTCACATGGGTTGTGGAAATACATACCCATGTCCCTAGGCTTTCATGGCAGGCACTCTAAAGACTGAGTCATCTTCCTAGACCACAATGGTTCCTTCCATGTCAGCTTAGGCTGTGGTGTGAGCACAACAGGTAAAGGTTTCTGTGTGAGCCTGTGGTTATTTCCAGAGGAGATAAGCACTGGATCAGTAGATGGCCTAATGAAGATTTGTTCTCAGCAAGGTAGACAGGCATAACTGGTCCACTGAAGATGATCAAGAGCAAGAAGGTGGAGGATGCTTGACTGAGCAGGGGTTTTGCTCCCATCTGGTGATCAGACCTTTGGATTTAGATTAGAGTATATGTCGTTGATTTTCCAGCTCCCATGTCCTAAAACCAACCTCTACCCCAACTTGCCTAAGTCTCCAACATAACAGGACTCTTCAGTTCCATAACCATAGTCAATGATATATGTCTTCGTGAGTTCCAGCTCTCTGGAGAGTCCTGACTAACATGGAGTCTGTGTATTTACTCAGGAGAAGTGAAGTCATTAGATGGAAGAGAATTGAGCCACACAAAAGAATCACAGCAGAGTCGCCTATCACATATCAGAAGGGACATTCTTGTGGAAAAGAAAGAATGCTATGCAGTGTGTTTCCGGTCACGTGAACGTACATAAAACATCCCAGGAATATTATGACTGTGCTCTGGTTTGTTTAGTTATTATGTTAAATACTCATTATCTGGAGTGCTCAGAATCCCTGGCAGTCAAATTCCCGTCCAGTGAAATGTATGAGGTAGCTTGTATCTTTCACAGTCACTTTCCCAGGAAGCCTTGTGAGGTAGAGGTTGGGAAGACAGGGTCTGTCTCAGACACAGGCAACCATGGTAGACACTGCCTTGAATCGTGGCTATCATGGTTCTGATGTCTGGAAGCTAGTAGTACCCAGCAGCCCTCCTCCCTGTCATCTGACTCCTGCATGCTGTCTGTTTCTTCTATCAAAATGGTTCCTGTGCCTTGGAGTTCACAAATACTGGAAAGAGACAGAGCTTGGAGCACAGAGCTCCAGAGCAAGGCTGTGTTGGTATTCTTTCAAAAAAGCCAGATGACTGTGCCAACAGCTTTGCATGGACTGTTTGTCCAAGGCCATGTGGGTGTGAGGTGGAGGGGTGACATTTGATCTCTAAGACATGGCTCTCCTGCTCTGACATTTAGCCATTTCAGAAATATCTCAGTTGCTGAGGGACTGGGATTTATGGTCTGTGCCTCCCGGACTTTGTAGAGGACCAGGAAGTAGACAGGTAATGGATGCAAAGGTTGAGGAAAAGCTTTTGAATGGAAACTACTTGATCTACTCTCTTGGGTTTTAACTTTTAGAACATTAAATCACATACATATGCATATACATATACATATACATATACATATACATATACATATACATATACATATACATATACATATACATATACGTATACATACATATACATACATATACATATAGAGAGAGGCGGGGAGGAGGGAATATTTTGGAAACTGTTAGGAAAAGTTTGTCTAATAGTTTATTTTTATGAATAAGAAGCAAAATATGTCATACAGAATAAAGGTAAATGCTGGTTTAGACAAAAGCACAGATTTCCTTCTCTATAGAAAGGGAACCATACAAATGATTTTGACCAGATCCTGGGCCATTCCTTTCCAACCCTTGCTGGGACTAAGGTCTTCCTCAGTTCCAAGGGCAGAGGTCAGATGACACCGAGGCCTGTCTGAACTGGAGTCCTGAGAGGTGTTGCCACTGATGTTGGACAACAATGCACCGTGAAGCTAAGCTGCGACAATCTAAGCTTCGTTAAAGAGTAAATCATCCTGGAGGCACCTACCCTAGAGCTTCTGTATGGCCTGACACATTCTCCCTCCTGATCCTTGTTCAGTCTGAAGTGTAGACACCGTCGTTAACCACAGGGATCATTATTTAAAAAGAACAAACAAACCTGAGGAGGAGGGGCTGGTATAAAACCAAAAGGCTTCTCTCTGTGTGTCCTTTATAGAACCTCCTTCCATCCTGAAATTTAAAAACTCCCTGTGTGTAATCATGTAGGCTTTTCGTGCTAGATGATATAATTGTCCTCCTGGTCTTTACTCTGAGGTAATGAATCAGAATGCACATCCAATTTTATCGTTAACGCAGTCTTCTCCTGGGATGCTCAGTTCATCCCATTGCTTCTACACTCTCGTCTTGCATCAGACCCAGCCGGTTTGGCTTCGTCGGGATGTCCTCTAAGCAGACCTAGTAGAGCTAGAGGAAAGCCCACACACTGTCTGACGCTATTGTCTGAGTATTTTCATCTCTACTTAAGAGTTGATTGTTCTCTGTGAGGTTGGGTTTAGGCTGAGTGCACATCATTATAAACCCACTACGAGTGTATGTAGAGTTGTGCTCATCCTAGACGTGGATTTGGGAAAACCTGGGATCTTTTAGTTATTAAAAAATGAGGTAGTTTCTATTTAACCCCTTCTCCACATGTAGCTGTCAGGCATCTGTTTCTGGCATTCACCCTCCTTTATACTAACTGGATATTTGAGTCGTTCATGATTTATGATTCTATGGAAAGTATGGGGTAGTTTACATCAAATACCAGGACTATTTTTAGTCTGCTTCTCAGAAGAATGGTTGGTTTTTATACATTCCTTTCTTTTTTAAATCTAGAACTTAATTTTTAAATTGAGGACATGGCTTTCTAGGCAGTGAAATGACTTTATAATCTCAGCTATAAAAGGTAAATTTCTTCTCTCTCTCAATGGTACATATGTTAACGTGACATCTAAACCTCATAGAACACTGGATGATGTTGTTAGCACATGAATCTTTCTTTTGTTCTTTGATTCTTGGGTTCAGTGGTAACACACAAGTATTTCATGGCCACATGGCTTTGGCTGTTTGCTTGACAGAGATAGACTTCCAGTCTCATGCTGATACACAAGGCTAAACTTCCTGGTTAAGATACCTGGTCTCTTGTCTTTTCAACAATTGCTAAAACTACAATTGTAGCAAAACCAGCTAGTACTAACAGCAACATTCCCAACTTAAAAGACAGTCATGGCCAAATCTCTAATCACGTGCCTCTAATCACCTTATTACTCCAGGTAAACATGAAGGAGCAGAGGCTAAGATGCAGACTAATGTGTCTTTTACTCACACAGCTGCTGGGGGGTTGGGGTACAGTTTTGAACCTTGAAGATGGTCTCTATGATCATCTGCAGTATATTGTACTGGATTGCTGTAACAGGAAGGGTCGTGACGGTTCTTCATGAAGCCCCTCCCACATGACGTCCCATCCATCCCAGCCTGCTCTGTGTCCTCTCATGGCTGCAGTCCTAGGCTCTTTCTGTCTACCCTGTGATTGATTTTGAGAAGCTGGGTCATTGACATGATGTTGGAAATATGGAGAGAGAGAGAGGCAAGTACATTTCTCCCTCTGACTTTTCTCTGGATGAGTTGTTAGCAACTGAATTCACATTAACTCCTTTGCCACAGCTTCAGCATTAAGTTTGAGCTCCAACTCTTACCTTCTGTTGCCACTGAAGTGATGGTGGTTACCACAGCTGCCCACTACAGTGACCTCATCTCTTCCCACATATCTTCTTAGCCTGTTATGAGGGACTCGTTCCTTAATGTCTCTATTTCAAAAATCTGACAGAGACTCTTGCCTATTTCATGTTATCTATTTAACTTTGTTTTCATTTTTTATTTCATTTTTCTTTTTGACAGCTTTACATGTGTATATAACAATTGTTAGTTTTCTGTACCCCCAAGATTCCATCTTATCCCCACTTTACACTGAAACCTCTTCTCAACAAGTCTTTCCCCAACTTTCCTGACAGTTTCCTAACCATCTGAGCCCATGCAGACCCACTTATTAAAATTTACAATGGCATATCTAGTAAAACTCTGGGAAGATAGCATTAAAGATTCTCTGACTAAAACACTGGCAATAACACTGTAAGCCACAAAGAAAAGGTATCGCTAAGGTGGATGTTGTTAAAATTACAAACCCGTATATTCTGCAAATGGCACTGCCAAGAGAATGGAGAAAAGTTCTGAAAGGTAAACAAGACATGACGGACTGGCATCAAAGCGTACAGAGCTCTGAAAAACCAACCGTAAAACAACTCACTATGAGAATGTGCAAAGCACAGGAACAGAGTCCTCATCAAAGACATCTTCAGACAGAGAAAATAGGTGAAAGACATTCAGCATCATGTCATTAAGGATCTGAAAATTAAAACAACCAGACATCCCTGTCTACCTACTGGAATAACACAAATCCCCAAGTGGACACCAGCAAATGCTGCAGAGGGCCAGGAGCAGCAGATGCTGTTGCTGATGTGAGGACCAGGAAGTAGCAGATGCCCTCACTGGTGTGAAGACCAGGAAGTA
>NW_021620749.1:2838276-2841788 GCF_004785775.1 Grammomys surdaster
TCACTGGTGTGAAGACCAGGAAGTAGCAGATGCCCTCACTGGTGTGAGGACCAGGAAGGGGAAGATGCCCTCGCTGATGTGAGGACCAGGAAGAGGCAGATGCCCTCGCTGGTGTGAATGCAAAATTGATAGCCACGTTGAAAGACAGTTTGGTCCTGCTGTGGTTAATGTCTGAAATACTCCCCAAAGGCCATCTGCTATATATGTGCCTCAAGAAAAGCAGAAGGGGGCTGAAGAGACAACTCAGTGGTTAAGAGCAGGTTCTGCTCTTGCAAAAGATCCACGATCAGTTACCAGAACCCAAATTGGGCAGCTCGAAGCTGCCTGTGCTTTCAGCTCCACGAATGCAACACCCTCATCTAGCCTCCACAAGCACCTGTACACATATACACATAAATTAAAGTAAGATAAGACATAGTGACCATCTTTGTAATACACAATGTTTATGATTGCTTAGAATTATCTATTTCTACATAATACTTTAATTTGTGTTTGCTTGGTATTTTCTTAAGTTTCTTTCAATGATGTTGGATATTTTAGTTATATATTTCCTTTTTTATTGACTTTGGTTATAGTAACATGAGTTTTAAATGTAGGTAAAGGTGTGTGTGTGTGTGTGTGTGTGTGTGTGTGTTGGGAGGGGGAAGTGAGAGGTAGAGAGAGCTTTTTACCTTCAGAACATTTAAAATACAAGTACCCTGTTTTCAATAATGGTTATTACTTTTTTAAATGGATCTAATTATACTACCTGATCTGCTACAATTTTTATGTACTATTTTTTTCCTTTAATACATATTCAGTAGGCTTTTTTTCTCCTGTAGCAGAATGGGAATCGGTGATTTTCTAAAGCCTTAACTATTTACTGTTGCTTCTTTTAAACGAATGAGGTTTTACTTTAATTCCTTTAGTCCAACCTTTCTTCCTTAAGTCTTTGCAAATGCTACTCTTGTTTAAGTCTGGTGCACGTTGTGATGGACAAATTTGAAATGAAGATTATTTTTCTTAAATGGTAAGTATATTCACTGTTCTGCCCTGACCCTTGGTATGGGCGTTTGTCTTGGGATTTACAAATTCCTCAAGGTTATACCTGGGTATGGATCTGTGATTTTTTTTCTGAAAATACAGTATTTTAATTTAAATCTGTTGGGGAAACAAGCTCTTTCCATTTAGATTGTGGTTTTCGTTCTGTTTGCTCTATTAAAATGCATGCCCAGAGCTGACTTCCCAAGCTTCTTTCTTGTTGTCTCTGGTCTCAGCGATGTTTCTCTTTGAAGGTTATGCTCTGTTTAAGTACTTACCTGGCTTCGGCTTTACATTTAGAGATAAGGCCTTTCAGGGTTTCTTCTTAAGTATGGTATGAAGTGTGGATCCAATTTTATCCTCATGCAAATGAATGTAGTCTCTCTGACACCATTTACAAGAAAGTTTACAATTTCCCCAATGATTCAGGAAAAGTTATGATTTCCTCAGTATTTCCCCCAAATCTCAACTCCCCAGTGGAAGTCTGTGTGTTGGGGAATGTGTTGTTATGAAAGGATTTGGTAGATTCTAAGAAACTGGGATTTTTTTGGACTTCACAGCCAGGTTAATGATACACCATATGGTCACTTAGGACTACAGTCCTACTGTGTGCTCAGCCTGTTTGCTTAACCTGCCTTTAAGAAAACAGTGTAGCATCCACCCTTACTATCCTTGGATTTCCTACATGATCACCTTTTACATCCTTAGCTAACTCGTATCTGTGGTCCTAAGTTATGTACTAGCCTTATGTCCGTGTCCCGGAAGTAGTGCTCATATGAATATGTTATGACAATCATTTGCTGAAAATAGAAAATAAGACAAAAACAACCTTATAAAATGAATATCTGCCATAAATGTTTAAAACAACACACAGATGTTGCTTGATAAACAATAATAGTTGTAATATTGCTTGTTATCTGAGTCAGCTGGAATCAGGGACTTCATCCCTTGTAAACTTAAAGATTTCTGTGATATGTCACACACACACACACACACACACACACAAACACACACACACAGAGTTGGGGAGGGAGGGAGAGAGAACGATGAAAGAAACGGAGAGAGAAGAGAATTCAAAATCTAGGCTAACCCTTGGTTGAATTGCACCAAGGAGAAATGTTTTTATTTTATTTAATACAACATTGAGACACTCTTGGTGCCTCTTGTTATCAATGTGTTCAGACTGACGCAGTGTGTAGTAGCTCAAAGTTTCCATACACGTGGGTCTGTTTCAACGTCACCATAGATTCGTAGCTACGCTCTTTTCTGTATTGTGGTCTGGTGGACAGATACAATGTTTACACACTGATTTAACTGCAGAAGCTTCCAAGTGTATTTCAACACCCAGTGAGCCCTCATCCATCTTCTTCTTTAGAAAGTTCTTAGCTAATAATTCGTATGAATTTTAGTTACGGTTAACCAATGCAAAGACAAAACAATCCTTGTTGGTATCATTTTGTGGTTGAATTGCTAAAGTTAAATGACATTTTATGGTTGGATTAAGTAAAAATTAATTGATTTCACCAATATATAGTGTTGCGTTTTTCTGTTTGTGAACAAATAGTGCTTTCAGTGTTATTCAAGTTGATCCTGTAGACATGTTGTAAAGTCTCCACTTGCTTTTTTGCCCATTTTTTGAAGATTTAGTTTTATTTATATGTGTGTCTCTGTGTGTTAATATGTGCATGCAAATGCCCATGGAGGCCAGAGTGGACATCGGGCGCCCTAGAGCCAGTTATGGGTGGTTGTGAGCTGCCTGATATGGATTCTGAAAACCAAACTCTGGTCCTCTGCAAGAGAAGCAAGTTCTAACCACTGAGACATCTCATCAGCCACTGCCCATTTCTTATAGCATGGCTTCTAAGTGCCTTGTTGTTCTCTGCTGATCTTGTGAATAAAACATGCTTTTATTACTGTCTTCTAATCTGTGGGGTAGTCAAAGTGCCTGGTGAGGTAACACCTTCCCCTTTCACTATCAACCCCTCTGTCAAAAAATCCATATCTCCCTCTACTGTTCAGTTCCCCAGTCCCTAGTCCTCAGGTCCCCAGGGACTCAGTCCTGTCTGAAGTGTCCCAGGCCCCAGGACTGGCCTCTCTGATGCTGGGATGGAAGTTCTGTTCTTCTAGGTTTCCACTGAAGTTTTCTCTCTTCAGTTCAAGTTTCCCAGTGAGAAGTAAGAGCAGTGTTTTTCCACCTTATTCTGACACACCTGCGGCATCTCCAAGCTGGTTTGTGTCAAGCTTTCTGCTCTTCCAGGAGCTGGACTGAGGGAGAAAGCAACCATTAGAGTCTGTGAACATAGTGGAAGCTGAAGCCATTTGGAGAGTTGTCACTGAAGTTAGTAAACCATGTCAGATGATCACCAGGTCACCGCCTACAGTTTCAACCGTGAGGTTGGTGAAAAACCTCGATCACTGTGAGCACTGGGACATAGAATGTCTGTGATTCTCTCTCTCTCTCTCTCTCTCTCTCTCTCTCTCTCTCTCTCTCT